>NC_052330.1:36620966-36658466 GCF_016432855.1 Salvelinus namaycush
CAGATAACTGTGTATCTACCCTGCTGAGGTATCTATGTTTTACAGTATTACTGTGTATCTATCCTGCTGAGATATCTATGTTTTACAGTATAACTGTGTATCTATCCTGCTGAGGTATCTATGTTTTACAGTATAACTGTGTATCTATCCTGCTGAGATATCTATGTTTTACAGTATAACTGTGTATCTATCCTGCTGAGGTATCTATGTTTTACAGACTTTTGCGAAAATGTTATGATTGTGCAGGTAGTGGAAGGAAGGAAGGAAGGAGGGAAGGAAGGAAGGAAGGACGTAAGGAAGGAAGGACGGAAGGAAGACATGACTGAAGGGCTGAAGAAATTAAGAAAGAACGTAAGGAAGGAAGGACAGAAAAAAAGAAAGAAAGAAAGAAAGAAAGACGGACATAAGGAAGGAAGGAAGGACTGGAGGAAGGAAGGACTGAAGGGCTGAAGAAATTAAGGAAGGACGGAAGGAAGTAAGGAAGGAAGAGAGGACAGAAGGGGCTACTGGTCTTTGACCCAATCCAATACAGCCCATTGACTGACTATGGCCTGGGGGTAAGGTTGGCTGGGGGGGGGGGAAGAGCAGAGAGCAAAAACAACCACCTAACCTGCTCTCCCAAATTAGGGTGGGGTCCTGGAGGAGGGGAAAGGGGGGGGGGAGGAGTACTAGCTAAATAACAGGAGTCAGACAAGGATGAGGGGCTGGGGAGGGTTGTTTTCTTGTCCTGTTGTCTCCCATATACTGCCTGTTGTAAACCATGCTCCAGAATTTTACGAAAAGTTCCGAAAATCACTCTTCACACATCAGCAGATGTAAGCTACCAAAGGGGGGGGGGGGGGGGGGGGGGGGGGGTGAGGAGTTGATGAGGGGTGAGGGAGTTGACTGAGGGGTGAGGCGTGGATGAGGGGTGAGGGAGTTGACTGAGGGGTGAGGCAGTTGACTGAGGGGTGAGGCAGTTGACTGAGGGGTGAGGGAGTTGACTCAGGGGTGAGGGAGTTGACTGAGGGGTGAGGGAGTTGACTCAGGGGTGAGGGAGTTGACTGAGGGGTGAGGGAGTTGACTGAGGGGTGAGGCAGTTGACTGAGCGGTGAGGGAGTTGACTGAGGGTGAGGGAGTTGACTGAGGGGTGAGGGAGTTGACTGAGGGGTGAGGGAGATGACTGAGGGGTGAGGGAGTTGACTGAGGGGTGAGGCAGTTGACTGAGGGGTGAGGCAGTTGACTGAGGGGTGAGGCAGTTGACTGAGGGGTGGGGAGTTGACTAAGGGGTGAGGGAGTTGACTGAGGGGTGAGGCAGTTGACTGAGGGGTGAGGCAGTTGACTGAGGGGTGAGGGAGTTGACTGAGGGGTGAGGGAGATGACTGAGGGGTGAGGGAGTTGACTGAGGGGTGAGGCAGTTGACTGAGGGGTGAGGCAGTTGACTGAGGGTGAGGGAGTTGACTGAGGGGTGAGGGAGTTGACTGACGGGTGAGGGAGTTGACTGAGGGGTGAGGCAGTTGACTGAGGGGTGAGGCAGTTGACTGAGGGAGTTGATTGGGAGGTGAGGGAGTTGACTGAGAGGTGAGGGAGTTGACTGAGGGGTGAGGCAGTTGACTGAGGGGTGAGGCAGTTGACTGAGGGTGAGGCAGTTGACTGAAGGGTGAGGGAGTTGACTGGGGGGTGAGGCAGTTGACTGAGGGGTGAGGGAGTTGACTGAGGGGTGAGGGAGTTGACTGAGGGGTGAGGGAGTTGACTGAGGGGTGAGGGAGTTGACTGAGGGGTGAGGGAGATGACTGAGGGGTGAGGGAGTTGACTGAGGGGTGACTGAGGGGTGAGGGAGTTGACTGAGGGGTGAGGCAGTTGACTGAGGGGTGAGGAAGTTGACTGAGGGGTGAGGGAGATGACTGAGGGGTGAGTGAGGGGTGAGGGAGATGACTGAGGGGTGAGGGAGTTGACTGAGGGGTGAGGGAGTTGACTGACGGGTGAGGGAGTTGACTGAGGGGTGAGGCAGTTGACTGAGGGTGAGGCAGTTGACTGAGGGGTGAGGCAGTTGACTGAGGGAGTTGACTGAGGGAGTTGACTGAGGGGTGAGGCAGTTGACTGAGGGTGAGGGAGTTGACTGAGGGGTGAGGGAGTTGACTGAGGGGTGAGGAAGTTGACTGAGGGGTGAGGGAGTTGACTGAGGGGTGAGGGAGTTGACTGAAGGGTGAGGAAGTTGACTGAGGGGTGAGGGAGTTGACTGAGGGGTGAGGGAGTTGACTGAGGGGTGAGGCAGTTGACTGAGGGGTGAGTGAGGGGGTGAGGTAGTTGACTGAGGGGTGAGGGAGTTGACTGAGGGGTGAGGGAGTTGACTGAGGGGTGAGGGAGTTGACTGAGGGGTGAGGCAGTTGACTGAGGGGTGAGGCAGTTGACTGAGGGGTGAGGGAGTTGACTGAGGGGTGAGGCAGTTGACTGAGGGAGTTGACTGAGGGGTGAGGGAGTTGACTGAGGGGTGAGGCAGTTGACTGAGGGGAGAGGGAGTTGAATGAGGGGTGAGGGAGTTGACTGAGGGGTGGGCAGTTGAATGAGGGGTGAGGCAGTTGACTGAGGGGTGAGGAGTTGAATGAGGGGTGAGGAGTTGACTGAGGGAGTTGACTGAGGGGGTGAGGGAGTTGATGAGGGTGAGGGAGTTGACTGAGGGGTGAGCAGTTGACTGAGGGGTGAGGCAGTTGACTGAGGGGTGAGGGAGTTGACTGAGGGGTGAGGCAGTTGACTGAGGGAGTTGACTGAGGGGTGAGGGAGTTGACTGAGGGGTGAGGCAGTTGACTGAGGGGAGAGGGAGTTGACTGAGGGGTGAGGGAGTTGACAGAGGGGTTTGGGAGTTGACTGAGGGGTTTGGGAGTTGACTGAGGGGTGAGGGAGATGACTGGGAGAGTTGACTGAGGGGTGAGGGAGATGACTGAGGGGTGTTGTGTGTGTGTGTGTGTGTGTGTGTGTGTGTGTGTGTGTGTGTGTGTGTGTGTGTGTGTGTGTGTGTGTGTGTGTGTGTGTGTGTGTGTGTGTGTGTGTGTGTGTGTGTGTGTGTGTGTGTGTGTGTGTGTGTGTGTGTGTGTGTCAAATCAATAAAAAAAAATATTTAACACACAAAAAAAAATATTTGTCACATGCTTGGTAAACAACAGGTGTAGACTAACAGTGAAATGCTTGGTAAACAACAGGTGTAGACTAACAGTGAAATGCTTGGTAAACAACAGGTGTAGACTAACAGGGAAATGCTTGGTAAACAACAGGTGTAGACTAACAGGGAAATGCTTGGTAAACAACAGGTGTAGACTAACAGGGAAATGCTTGGTAAACAACAGGTGTAGACTAACAGGTGAAATGCTTGGTAAACAACAGGTGTAGACTAACAGGGAAATGCTTGGTAAACAACAGGTGTAGACTAACAGTGAAATGCTTGGTAAACAACAGGTGTAGACTAACAGGGAAATGCTTGGTAAACAACAGGTGTAGACTAACAGGGAAATGCTTGGTAAACAACAGGTGTAGACTAACAGGGAAATGCTTGGTAAACAACAGGTGTAGACTAACAGGGAAATGCTTGGTAAACAACAGGTGTAGACTAACAGGGAAATGCTTGGTAAACAACAGGTGTAGACTAACAGGGAAATGCTTGGTAAACAACAGGTGTAGACTAACAGTGAAATGCTTGGTAAACAACAGGTGTAGACTAACAGTGAAATGCTTGGTTCACAACAGGTGTAGACTAACAGGGAAATGCTTGGTAAACAACAGGTGTAGACTAACAGGGAAATGCTTGGTAAACAACAGGTGTAGACTAACAGGGAAATGCTTGGTAAACAACAGGTGTAGACTAACAGGGAAATGCTTGGTAAACAACAGGTGTAGACTAACAGGGAAATGCTTGGTAAACAACAGGTGTAGACTAACAGGGAAATGCTTGGTAAACAACAGGTGTAGACTAACAGGGAAATGCTTGGTGAACAACAGGTGTAGACTAACAGGGAAATGCTTGGTAAACAACAGGTGTAGACTAACAGTGAAATGCTTGGTAAACAACAGGTGTAGACTAACAGGGAAATGCTTGGTAAACAACAGGTGTAGACTAACAGGGAAATGCTTGGTGAACAACAGGTGTAGACTAACAGGGAAATGCTTTGTAAACAACAGGTGTAGACTAACAGGTGTAAACAACAGGTGTAGACTAACAGGTGTGAACAACAGGTGTAGACTAACAGGTGTGAACAACAGGTGTAGACTAACAGGTGTGAACAACAGGTGTAGACTAACAGGTGTAAACAACAGGTGTAGACTAACAGTGAAATGCTTGGTAAACAACAGGTGTAGACTAACAGGGAAATGCTTGGAAAACAACAGGTGTAGACTAACAGGGAAATGCTTGGTGAACAACAGGTGTAGACTAACAGGGAAATGCTTGGTAAACAACAGGTGTAGACTAACAGTGAAATGCTTGGTAAACAACAGGTGTAGACTAACAGGGAAATGCTTGGTAAACAACAGGTGTAGACTAACAGGGAAATGCTTGGTGAACAACAGGTGTAGACTAACAGGGAAATGCTTGGTAAACAACAGGTGTAGACTAACAGGGAAATGCTTGGTAAACAACAGGTGTAGACTAACAGGTGTGAACAACAGGTGTAGACTAACAGTGAAATGCTTGGTAAACAACAGGTGTAGACTAACAGGGAAATGCTTGGTAAACAACAGGTGTAGACTAACAGGGAAATGCTTGGTAAACAACAGGTGTAGACTAACAGGGAAATGCTTACTTACGGGTCCTTGACAACAATGCAGAGAGAAAGAAAATAGAGAAATAATAAGTAATAACACGTAATTATAAAAGTAATAATAAATACACAATGAGTAACAATAACTTGGCTACATACAGGGGCTACCAGTACTGAGTCAATGAGTAATGATAACCAGGCTATATACACAGGGTACCAGTACTGAGTGGATGTGCTGGGGTACGAGGTGGTTGAGGTAGATATGTACATATAATAACTAGGCTATATACACAGGGTACCAGTACTGAGTAATGATAACCAGGCTATATACACAGGGTACCAGTACTGCAGGGGTAGGAGGTGGTAGGAGGAGGTAGTTGAGGTAGATATGTACATATAACTAGGAATAAAGTGGCAGATAATAAACAGTAGCAGCCAGCAGCGTATGTGATGAGTCATAAAGGCTAGTTCAAAAAGGGCCAATGCAGATACTCGGGGGGGGGGGGGGGGAGCTACCTAACTAACTACTTAGCAGTCCTGTGGCTTATGGGAGGAGCTGTTGATTCTAGACTTGGTGCATCGGTACCGCTTGCCATGCAATAGCATTTAAAACAGTCCATGACTTGGGTGGCCGGAAGTATTTGACCATTTTAAGGGCCTTCCTCTGACACCGCCTGGTATAGAGGTCCTGAATGGCAGGAAGCTCAGCCCCAGTGATGTTATTTACCTTATTTCATATTGAGACTAAATTCTCTTTTACAAATGAGCCTTGCACAATACAAAAACAAGCACATACAACAGGCAAGTATATTTAAACATAAATAAAGGCAATATACAAATTAAGATTTTTTTATTTAACTAGGCAAGTCAGTTAAGAACAAATTCTTATTTACAATGACGGTGGATTAACTGCCTTGTTCAGGGGTAGAACAACAGATATGTATTTACCTTGTCAGCTCGAGGATTCGATCCAGTAACCTTTCGGTTACTGGCCCAACACTCTAACCACTAGACTACCTGCCACCTCGATACAAAAAGTAAATGAAAACAAACACATTCCTCATTATAAAATTGAACTAGGGACTTCAAAGCATCCAATCGAAATGTCTTTAGATTATTCCAAACATAGGGTGCGAGGAAATGAAAGGCTGATGTACATAAAACTCTGTAGACACCAAAGGAGTATCCACAATTGAACCAACCCTGATAACTTGTCATTTTAAATCTTAACAGTGATGTTAGCTAAGTGGGAAGCGTATGAAACAGGGCTTTGTAAACAAACAAAAAAGCATAATGATGTAATCTACGTGACTTTAAATAGGTCCAGCCAACCTTTTTGGTAAAGAATTACAGTGATGAGTAATAAAACTGTCTCTTGTGATAAAACGAAGGGCGTTATGACAAACGGCATCCAGGGGTTGAAGAGTCGAGGCAACTGCACTTTCATAAATAGCATCACCATAATCGAGAACAGGTGGGAAGGTTGACTGAACAATCTGCTTCCTGCTGACTGAAAAGAGAGAGACAAGATCTGTTTCTATTTGTTTTTTTTTGTTTTTTAAAGCCCACTTTAAATCTTAGCTTCTTAATAACCTTATTCATATGCTTTTTAAATGTTTAAATCATTGTCAATCCAAATACCAAGGTATTTGTATTCAGGGACTTGTTTGATTATTGAACCATCCGATGAGTGACGATGTATTCCATCTGAGACAATCTTATTAAAACAACACGTATTTAGTTTTGCTCGTATTAAACACGAGTTCTAAATCAATAAGGACTTCCTGTACGGCCGCAAAATGGGACTGTAGTCTTGTCACAGCCAGGTCAGCAGGGGGGGGTAATGGTACTGTAGTCTTGTCACAGCCAGGTCAGCAGGGGGGGGGGGGGCTGTAGCTTTGTCACAGCCAGGTCAGCAGGGGGGGTGGGGGGGGGGGGGGGTAATGGGACGGTAGACTTGTCTCAGTCAGGTCAGCAATCAGGGTTTGAGTACATAATAGTATCATGTGAATATATACTGAAGAAAAATAAAAACGCAAAATACCAAAATTTCAACAATTTTACTGAGTTACAGTTCATATAAGGAAATCAGTCAATTGAAAAAAATTAATTAGGCCCTAATCTATGGATTTCACATGACTGCGCAGGGGTGCAGCTCACCCCTTGGGAGCCAGGCCCACCCACTGTGCAGTCAAACAGAATTAGTTTTTCCTCATAAAAGTTATTTATTACAGGCAGAAATACTCCTCCGTTTCATCAGCTGTCCAGGTGGCTGGTCTCATACGATCCCGCAGGTGAAGAAGCCGCATGTGGAGGTCCTGGGCTGGCAGGGTTACATGTGATCTACGGTTGTGAGGCCGGTTGGACGTACTGTCAAATTCTCTAAAACGAAGTTGGAGGCGGCTTATGATAGAGAAAGGAACATTCAATTATCTCTCAACAGCTTTGGTGGACATTCCTGCAGCCAGCATGCCAATTACATTCTCCCTCAAAACTCGAGGTGTTGTGTGACAAAACTGCACATTTTAGAGTGGCCTTTTATTGTCTCCAGCACAAGGTGCACATGTGTAATGATCATGCTGTTTAATCAGCTTATTGATATGCCACACCTGTCAGGTGGATGGATTATCTTGGCAAATGAGTAATAGTAACTAACAGGGATGTAAACAAATGTGTGCACAAAATGTGAGAAAAATATATATTTTTTATGTATGGAACATTTCTGGGATCTTTTATTTCAGCTCATGAAACATGCGTGCTTCTACACCTGCATTGCTTGCTGTTTGGGGTTTTAGGCTGGGTTTCTGTACAGCACTTTGATATATCAGCTGATGTAAGAAGGGCTATATAAAAACATTTGATTTGATTTGAATTTATATTTGTGTTAAGTATAGATTACTTTTTTTTTTAAATACAGATTGACCAATAGCATTTATATACATAGTGAAAAGAACAGGTCCTAGTATCGACCCATGCGGAACACCTTAATGTACTTTAATCAATCACGATGGCCTGACTTCTGTCACTAAGATAATCATGAAACGATGAGCAGGCGTCAGAGCCCAGGCCAATCGAGGACAACTTGTTCAATAAAATAGCATGATCAACACTATCAAACGCTTGTGACAGGTCCACAAACAAGGTAAGCACTGGGCCGTATGCACTATCCTCTGCAGCACCTTGCATTCGAATGCCAAACAGTTGCCATACCAAATGGTGATGAAGCCAGTCAAGATACTCTCAATGCAACTGTATAACTTTTTGAGGTTCTGAGGACACATACCAAATCTTTTCAGCCTCCTGATGGGGAAGAGGCGTTGTCGTGCCCTCTTCACGGCTGTGTTGGTGTGTGTGGACCATAATAGATCCTTAGTGATGTGGACACCGAGGAACTGGAACTGTCGACCCGCTCCACTACAACCGTCGTCAGCAAACTTAATGATGGTGTTGGAGTCACGCGTGGCCACGCAGTCGTGGGTTAACAGGGAGTAGGGGAGGACACTAAGCACGCGCCCCTGAGGGGCCCATGTGTTGAGGGTCAGCGTGGTGGATGTGTTGTTGCCTATCCTCACCACCTGGGGGCGGCCTGTCAGAAAGTCCAGGATCCAGTTGCAAAGGGAGGTGTTTAGTCCCAGGGTCCTTAGTTTATTGATGACCTTTGAGGGCACTATGGTGTTTAACTCTGAGCTGTAGTCAATGAATAGCATTCTCACATAGGTGTTCCTTTTGTCCAGGTGGGAAAGGGCAGTGTGGAGTGCAATAGATATTGCGTCTTCTGTGGATCTGTTGGGGCGGTATGTGAATTGGAGTGGGTCCAGGGTGTCTGGGATGATGGTGTCGATGTGAGCCATGATCAGTCTTTCAAAGCATTTTATGACTGCAGATGTGAGTGCCGTAGCCTATAATCCATGGCTTCTGGTTGGGATATGTACGTACGAATATATATACGAATGGTCATTGTGGGGACAATGTCGTCGATGCACTTCTTAATGAAGCCGGTGACTGATGTGGTAAACTCCTCAATTTACCAGTCACTAGGCGCCCCGCCTCTGGATGAGCATTTTCTTGTTTGGTTTTGGCCCTATACAGCTCGTTGAGTGCGGTCTGAGTGCCAGCATCGGTTTGTGGTGGTAAATAGATAGCTATGAAAAATATAGATGAAAACTCTCTTACCATAGTATGGTCTCAGCTTATCGTGAGGCATTTTAACTCAGGCGAGCAGAACTTTGAGACTTCCTGATATTAAAGATCAGTTGTTGTTAACAAAGAGAAACACACCTTCCCCATGAGCGGGGGGTGTGTGTGTGTGTGTGTGTGTGTGTGTGTGTGTGTGTGTGTGTGTGTGATAACTTAACTGAGCTGTGACTGCCCTCTTGTGGACATAATAGTGAACATCTCACCCCCAAAAAATCAAGTGTGACTCACAATTGAGATTCACCCTTTGGGTAACGTTATTATTGAAATGAAACTGTCCCAAGAAAATGTGCATCTAAAACATAACTGGCACGCAGATCGGTGGAAATTGTAAGATAAATTGTAAGCTTCCACAAAATTCAAACTCACGAGCTGCCTATGGTCTTTACTCTTTACTATTACAGCCATTTAAAAAAAAATGTGAATGCGCAAGCGCATGCACACATAGGAGGTTCGTTGAATAAACCCCAATGGAAATTAAAAAGGCCAGTCCAACTGAAATCGTTCTGGCGCCTGAGTCTATGCCAAATGGCACCCTATTTCGTATATATGGTGCCCCGTAGGGTTCTCGTCAGAAGCAGTGCACTACGCAGGGAATAGTGTGTCATTCGGGATGTCTCGGTAACATGACACAATACATTTGACTCACACAGACACCTCACACTGTGAGCTGTTAGAGCAGGTGCTTCTGGGATTTAAGATCCAGTAGCATGATATGTTTTTCGTTTTCAATTGATTTCAATTTAGATTGAAACCTCTCATATAAAATAAAGAATACAAATTGATTTTACAATGAGCAATTCATTACAATGTAATTAGATATAATGCGCAATGTAAAAAAATAAAATACATTCAGTGTGATGCTTCATTCCAGAGAAGAGAAACCTACTAACTGCCAGTAAACTATGCTTTTTTTTCACTTTAGACAAAGTCGAGAAGAGACAAAGGCAGATTTTTTTACGTTTTTTTATATAAATGACATTACATGCACATAATACTGCATGTGCTTATGGTGCAAGCTCTTTCACGCTTGTCGCGCCAGCCCCCGCGCCAGTACACACACACACACAGTCGGCGACAGGACAGTATCATTATTGACACAAAATGGTTGCGCCGTATCGCTGGTGGTACTCGCTCGGAATCGAGGGAGGAGAGGAGCACAGGCGAAAACATAGGAAACCGGCGGATGTCCTTAAATACGATAGTAAGTAAATTCATGCCAGCCAAATGCTTGTTAATATTTTTCTGTCACGCATGAAACGGGACGGGTAGTTATCCTATGCGGCTGTGAAAATCTTAGGCTACCTTAAAACTTCTTGCCACTAGGGGGGTGCCATTTCGACATAGCACAAAATCGTACCCAATTTAAACGGCCTCGTACTCAATTCTTGCTCGTACAATATGCATATTATTCTTACTATTGGATAGAAAACACTCTCTAGTTTCTAAAACCGTTTGAATTATGTCTGTGGGTGAAACAGAACTCTTTCTGCAGCGAAATCCATGACAGGAACTGCGAAGGTCTGAAAACTAGGCTCTGCTCTCAGATCAGTTTAAAGCTCTGTATGTATCCTATGGGTCGACATGAACTGCACCCGCCTTCCCCTGGATGTCAGTAACCAATGAGAAGTGGAATGGACTTTCTACGTAGTTCTCAGAGTTTATAAAACGCCAAGGAACGAGGGGACCTCTCTTTTCAACGCTCGCCATTACGCAAAGCAAGACCTCAGGATGGCATTTTGAAACGCTCAGTTATCGACCTTAGATATATCCGTCTGTAATTTAATTCGATATAGGTGTTAGAAACATCATAACGAAGTTATTTTAAACCGAGTTATATCAGTTTATGCGAGTATATTGCTATTTTCGGAATTTCCTTAGTATTGAGTTTGAGGATTTGGGCATGCTGTGGCCGCATAGCTACTGTTAGCTGCTACTTCCGAAGTTGAACACGACGTTTTACAACCAAGCAACAATTCTTTTGGACAAAGGACCACTTGGCCAAGATTCTGATGGAAGCTCGTCCAAAAGTAAGAGCTATTTATGATGTTATTCCGTATTTATGTGGAAAAATGTAAACGGATTTGTCCGCCATTATTGCGGCACTAGTCTGGCTGTAACGCACACTATGTCTAGTAACGTTAATTTTAAAAATCTAACTCAGCGGTTGCATTAATAACTAATGCATCTTTCATTTGATGTCCAACCTGTATTTTTTAGTCAAGTTTACGATTATTTATTGATTAGACTAGGTGCCTTTCCAAGATGGCGCCGGCCAGAATGCATGACCTGTTGCTTCTAATCACATTGTATAACAACGATTTGTGCTGCTAAATATGCACATTTTCGAACAAAACCTATATGGATTGTGTAATATGATGTTACAGGACTGTCATCTGAAGAATTCTGAGAAGGTTAGTGGAAAATTAATTTATTTTGGTGGTGAATACGTTATCGCTATGTTTGGCTGGAATCAATGCTGTTGTCTGGTTTGCTATTGTGGTAAGCTAATATAACGATATATTGTGTTTTCGCTGTAAAACACTTAGAAAATCTGAAATATTGTCTTGATTCACAAGATCTGTGTCTTTCATCTGCTGCACGCTGTGTATTTTTAAGAAATGTTTTATGATGAGTAATTAGCTAATACACGATGGTCTCTGTAGTTATTCTAGTCATTTTAGTGAGAGTTGTGATGGGGGCTGCAATTGTAAACTATGATTTATACCTGAAATATGCACATTTTTCTAACAAAACCTATGCTATACAATAAATATGTTATCAGACTGTCATCTGATGAGGTTGTTTCTTGGTTAGTGGCTATTTATATCTTTATTTGGTCGAATTTGTGATAGCTACTGATGCAGTAAGAAAATGGTGGAGTTTGGGAGTGGTGTCTTTTGCTAACGTGGTTAGCTAATAGATTTACATATTTTGTCTTCCCTGTAAAACATTTTAAAAATCAGAAATGATGGCTTTATTCACAAGATCTGTATCTTTCATTTGGTGTCTTGGACTTGTGATTTCATGAACATTTTATTATATGATATCCCTGTGGCTTTAGGCTAGGCTATGCTAGTCAGCTTTTGTGATGGGGGGGATCCCGGATCCGGGTTTGGGAGGTGTTAGAGGTTTTAACCTCTGTGCCAATACAATACGTGCAAAGACTACATATTTCGATACATTGATAGAAAAATCCATTAGTCATTTTCATTTAGCACTAAAAACTGCCAAAACACAAGCAATATATTTGACATTGAATTAATCAATTATTGCATATATGCAATATGTAACTTTTTTGGTGACCTACCAAATTCACATAGAAATGTGAGTTATAGATCTGTCGTTCTCATTGAAAGCGACGTCTAAGAAGCGGTAGATCTGTTCTATGTGCACTATTTCTATGCTTCCCGTTCTTTCGTTTTTGTGTCCTCTACTTTCGGTTTTGTACACTATACTTGCTTCTTTTGTCACATAAACTGAAATTAGGGCGAACTATTCGAATTTTTAGCAGCGCACCTTTAATCGCCCTACTTTCTGTGTCAGACAGGCTTGAGACAACATCAAGGCAGATGTTTTATTCAAATCATAAAAACAGCAGCTAATAACACAACCAAATGCAATTTTGTCTCAGCTCAGTAAAACTTTCTTATGCATAAAAAAGAATGACATGCAACAGGCAAGTCTCCATCCTTTCTCTAGGCAAAACCCCTCAGGCTTCCCAACAAACTGACATGTCATTGGACCAATGGGGTGTGGTAGTTCATGGCCAGCTAATCCTTAAAACCCGCCTACTGTGTGTCCACTTAACAACTGTGTCGGAAACCTCTTGAGGTAAAAATACCCACAAAACTCTGCTGAAGTAAATCATCTCAAGTGATTTTGAAGGAAATTACGCCTGAAAATAGATGGAATGGGTTCTGCTGGTGGACAACATTCTGTTGAAACAAGCAAATCATCTCAAGTGATTTGAAGACAATGGTGGAGAATCAAGGAAACAGGTGCTGGTAGTGAATGCCACACCAAACTACCTCCGCATTCCCCTTGAGATGGATGTTCTGCTGGTTCCTTGACATCCGAGGGCTTATTTTCTTCCATGCCCATGTAACTGGTGCATGTCCATGTAAAACCAGTAGGTCTCCCGCTCGCCAACCCCATTAGACCAAGAGGACATCCACATAAAGGTCAAAGGGCAACATCGGGGCTTACAAGTCTCAGACAGGGTTACCTCTTCAAGAGTGTGATTCCAAATCACCTCCAAAACACAGTCCCACAGCTCTGATCCCTCCCTTCTCTACCTCCGCTGAGAGGAGGTACCAGGCCAGTGCCACAGTTCAGGTCTTTCCCTTCTCTACCCTCGCTGAGAGGAACATGGTCTTCCCTCCCTCCTCTGAGAAGAGGACCCTGGTCTGTCCTCCCTCCTCTGAGAAGAGGAACCTGGTCTGTCCCTCCCTCCTCTGAGAAGAGGAACCTGGTCTGTCCCTCCCTCCTCTGAGAAGAGGAACCTGGTCTGTCCCTCCCTCTTCTGAGAAGAGGAACCTGGTCTGTCCCTCCCTCTTCTGAGAAGAGGAACCTGGTCTGTCCCTCCCTCCTCTGAGAAGAGGAACCTGGTCTGTCCTCCCTCCTCTGAGAAGAGGAACCTGGTCTGTCCTCCCTCCTCTGAGTAGAGGAACCTGGTCTGTCCTCCTCTGAGTAGAGGAACCTGGTCTGTCCTCCCTCCTCTGAGAAGAGGAACCTGGTCTGTTCTCCCTCCTCTGAGAAGAGGAACCTGGTCTGTTCCTCCCTCCTCTGAGGAGAGGAACCTGGTCTGTCCCTCCGTCCTCTGAGAAGAGGAGCCTGGTCTGTCCCTCCCTCCTGTCTCTGAGATGAGGAACCTGGTCTGTCCTCCCTCCTCTGAGTAGAGAAACCTGGTCTGTCCTCTAGCTCCTCTGAGAAGAGGAACCTGGTCTGTCCCTCCGTCCTCTGAGAAGAGGAACCTGGTCTGTTCCTCCCTCCTCTGAGAAGAGAAACATTGTCTGTTCCTCCCTCCTCTGAGTAGAGGAACCTGGTCTGTTCCTCCCTCCTCTGAGAAGAGGAACCTGGTCTGTCCTCCCTCCTCTTTCTCTGAGAAGAGGAACCTGGTCTGTTCCTCCCTCCTCTTTCTCTGAGTAGAGGAACCTGGTCTGTCCTCCCTCCTCTGAGGAACCTGGTCTGTCCTCCCTCCTCTGTCTCTGAGAGGAAGAATCTGGTCTGTCCCTCCCTCCTCTGAGTAGAGCACCCTGGTCTGTTCCTCCCTCCTCTGAGAAGAGGAACCTGGTCTGTCCTCCCTCCTCTGAGTAGAAGAACCTGGTCTATTTCTCCCTCCTCTGAGAAGAGGAACCTGGTCTGTTCCTCCCTCCTCTGAGAAAAGGAACCTGGTCTGTCCTCCCTCCTCTAAGTAGAGGAACCTGGTCTGTTCCTCCCTCCTCTGAGTAGAGGTACCTGGTCTGTTCCTCCGTCCTCTGAGTAGAGGAACCTGGTCTGTTCCTCCCTCCTCTGAGAAGAGGAACCTGGTCTGTTCCTCCCTCCTCTGAGAAGAGGAACCTGGTCTGTCCTCCCTCCTCTGAGAAGAGTAGAGGAACCTGGTCTGTCCTCCCTCCTCTGAGAAGAGGAACCTGGTCTGTTCCTCCCTCCTCTGAGTAGAGGAACCTGGTCTGTCCTCCCTCCTCTGAGAAGAGGAACCTGGTCTGTTCCTCCCTCCTCTGAGAAGAGGAACCTTGTCTGTTCCTCCCTCCTCTGAGAAGAGAAACATTGTCTGTCCCTCCCTCCTCTGAGAAGAGGTACCTGGTCTGTTCCTCCCTCCTCTGAGTAGAGGAACCTGGTATGTCCCTCCCTCCTCTGAGTAGAGGTACCTGGTCTGTTCCTCCCTCCTCTGAGTAGAGGGACCTGGTATGTTCCTCCCTCCTCTGAATAGAGGAACCTGGTCTGTCCCTCCCTCCTCTGAGAAGAGGAACCTGGTCTGTTCCTCCCTCCTCTGAGTAGAGGTACCTGGTCTGTTCCTCCCTCCTCTGAGTAGAGGAACCTGGTCTGTTCCTCCCTCCTCTGAGTAGAGGTACCTGGTCTGTCCCTCCGTCCTCTGAGAAGAGGAACCTGGTCTGTTCCTCCCTCCTCTGAGAAGAGGAACCTGGTCTGTCCCTCCGTCCTCTGAGAAGAGGAACCTGGTCTGTCCCTCCCTCCTCTGAGAAGAGGAACCTGGTCTGTCCCTCCCTCCTCTGAGAAGAGGAACCTGGTCTGTCCCTCCCTCTCCTGAGTACAGGTACCTGGTCTGTTCCTCCCTCCTCTGAGTAGAGGAACCTGGTCTGTTCCTCCCTCCTCTGAGTAGAGGGACCTGGTCTGTTCCTCCCTCCTCTGAGAAGAGGAACCTGGTCTCTCCCTCCCTCCTTCCCCCTGCTGAGAAGAGGAACCAGCGCCACAGTTCCACAGCTCGGTGTCTCCCTCCCTCCTTCCCCCTGCTGAGAAGAGGAACCAGCGCCACAGTTCCACAGCTCGGTGTCTCCCTGTCTCTGGTTAGAGAGGTCTGGTCTAAGAAGAGGAACGTGGTCCCTCCCTCCCCTTCCCCAGCTGAGGGAGAACTATAGGAGGCACCATGGGGTGTGGCGGCAGCAGGACCGATGCTCTGGAGCCCAGGTGCCTGGACAGCCGGACCAAGGAGACAGAGTCTACCTGGCTGACCAGGACAGATACCGACATCCCCCTCTCTTCAATACAGAGTATGGATATCCCGTCTGAGAACTCATCTGAAAGCTTTGTCTCTGAGAAGACCATCACCGCTGGTAAGACAAGCTCAGATAGATGGTGCGTCCCAATAGTATCTCCTTTCTCCTGAAGTGTACACTTGTTCACTTCTTGCCCACAAATCTAAAATAATTAAGATTGCTGGAGGCATGGGCTAGAGGGATGTTCCACCATATTTCTTATACCAGTCATTTCCTTTCAAATCAGTGAAGGGAAGTGAATCAAATCAAATTTATTTATATATTATATAGACCAGGTTCCTCTACTCAGAGAAAGAGGAGGGAGGACAGACCAGGTTCCTCTACTCAGAGGGGCTATATAAATAAATGAATATAAGTGCACACTTTGAGAGGAGGAAGAGATAATTGGGACACATCCATATAGTCTAAATCCTGGTCTTGATGTGCTCTTGTCTCATTCCTGTATTAGCAAACCTGATTTGTGGGCTTGATGATTAGTTGAATCTGTTGTGTTATTGCCAAGTGGACAGGTGTTTCCTCTCTGGACAGGTGTTTCCTCTCTGGACAGGTGTTTCCTCTCTGGACAGGTGTTTCCTGTCTGGACAGGTGTTTCCTCTCTGGACAGGTGTTTCCTCTCTGGACAGGTGTTTCCTGTCTGGACAGGTGTTTCCTCTCTGGACAGGTGTTTCCTCTCTGGACAGGTGTTTCCTCTCTGGACAGGTGTTTCCTGTCTGGACAGGTGTTTCCTCTCTGGACAGGTGTTTCCTGTCTGGACAGGTGTTACCTCTCTGGACAGGTGTTTCCAGTCTGGACAGGTGTTTCCTGTCTGGACAGGTGTTACCTCTCTGGACAGGTGTTACCTCTCTGGACAGGTATTTCCTGTCTGGACAGGTATTTCCTGTCTGGACAGGTGTTTCCTGTCTGGACAGGTGTTTCCTGTCTGGACAGGTATTTCCTGTCTGGACAGGTGTTTCCTGTCTGGACGGGTGTTACCTCTCTGGACAGGTATTTCCTGTCTGGACGGGTGTTATCTCTCTGGACAGGTGTTTCCAGTCTGGACATGTGTTTCCTCTCTGGAAAGGTATTTCCTGTCTGGACAGGTGTTTCCTCTCTGGACAGGTATTTCCTGTTTTTCCTCTCACACTAAGACAGGTCATATAATCACAGTTGAAATCCCATTGAAATGTTGAAGTGGTGTGATTCATTTGATTCTGAAGTGGTGTGATTCATTTGATTCTGAAGTGGTGTGATTCATTTGATTCTGAAGTGGTGTGATTCATTTGATTCTGAAGTGGTGTGATTCATTTGATTCTAAAGTGGTGTGATTCATTTGATTCTGAAGTGGTGTGATTCATTTGATTCTGAAGTGGTGTGATTCATTTGATTCTGAAGTGGTCTGAAGTGGCCATCTCTGGAGATGAAAGATGAAACGCGACCCGAAGCTTTGGGTATCAACTATTATATGTAACAGGAAAACAGTGTTTAGGCTGTGTGACTCAGACTCAGTACCAGGCAGATGTAACTAACCATATGCATCAAACCCTTATATTTACTGAAAATGATTTTTTTCTCAGCGATATTTAAAAAATGAATGCTGCCCTTTGTATCTCCAATTTCACAAGTTTAGTCATCATTTGTGTTCCCAGTCAGCCATAAGAACATACAACACTAGTATGATAAGGAATATGTTGGTTATGGGTGCCTCTTTACAAAGAACAGAAACCAGAGAAATATCTTGAATCCACTGTAATAACCATTAACATGTACACACACCTTTTGTTTTCTTTCAGTTGCATATTTCTTCGACGACGGGATGACTACTCCTACTCGGGCCTATCTGAAGGTCTGCTCTGCCATGTCTGAAGCCGGCCTGGATGTCGTGAAGCCAAATGCAGCCCTTGAAACACTGCCCTCCCAACAGCAGGAGGCGTTGCAGCCCTCGCCTGTTACCACTGTACAACGAAGGAGCATTCTACGCACAGAGGAAATAGTAAGTCAAGCAACTCTTATCCACAGTTCATGGGTGAATCGCAGAAATATTTTCCTGAATTCTCTTTCACCTTTCTTAAAAATGTCAAGGAAACAGTAAGAGCGTTGAAGGTCCTCGTTCTGATACACTCCCTCTCTCTTCCCTCTGACGTTGAGGCCGGCGACAATGAGAGGAATCAAAGAAGATTAACCCACACTGTTCAAAACACAAGGCTATGTAACCAAGCATTCTTGTTTTCGGGAAACACCTACCCTAATGACTTCATAACACATTCATGATATCACATTTAAAGCCAGTACGTAGGCATTTATTGCTTACAAATGCTTTATGTATGTGTATGGGTTATGAACGTGGTGTGTATTTATATAAAGTAAAGTGGTTTTCCCCTCCACAGACCAAATGGCAAGACAACCGGATGTCCACGGAGCAGGTGACCATCACGGTGACACGGAGCAGGTGACCATCACGGTGACACGGAGCAGGTGACCATCACGGTGACACGGAGCAGGTGACCATCACGGTGACACGGAGCAGGTGACCATCACGGTGACACGGAGCAGGTGACCATCACGGTGACACGGAGCAGGTGACCATCACGGTGACACGAAGCAGGTGACCATCACGGTGACACAAAGCAGGTGACCATCACAGTGACACGGAGCAGGTGACCATCACGGTGACACGGAGCAGGTGACCATCACGGTGACACGGAGCAGGTGACCATCACGGTGACACAGAGCAGGTGTTCATCACGGTGACACGGAGCAGGTAACCATCACGGTGACACGGAGCAGGTGACCATCACGGTGACACGGAGCAGGTCGACCATCACAGTGACACGGAGCAGGTGACCATCACGGTGACAGAGAATTAGAGCATTAGACAGGTGGATAAGACCGGGAAGATCAAGGAGAAATCCCTCACCACCTTTGAAGTCATGAAACCAGTGGAAGACCTGAAGGACGTGGCTGAAGGACGTGGCTGAAGGACGTGGCTGAAGGACGTGGCTGGAGGACGTGATGTGGCTGAAGGACGTGGCTGGAGGACGTGGCTGGAGGACGTGGCTGGAGGTCGTGGCTGGAGGACGTGGCTGGAGGACGTGGCTGGAGGACGTGGCTGGAGGACGTGGCTGGAGGACGTGGCTGGAGGACGTGGCTGGAGGACGTGGCTGGAGGACGTGGCTGGAGGTCGTGGCTGGAGGACGTGGCTGGAGGTCGTGGCTGGAGGACGTGGCTGGAGGACGTGGCTGGAGGTCGTGGCTGGAGGACGTGGCTGGAGGTCGTGGCTGGAGGACGTGGCTGGAGGACGTGGCTGAAGGTCGTGGTTGGAGGACGTGGCTGAAGGACGTGGCTGGAGGACGTGGCTGGAGGACGTGGCTGGAGGTCGTGGCTGGAGGACGTGGCTGGAGGACGTGGCTGGAGGTCGTGGCTGGAGGACGTGGCTGGAGGTCGTGGCTGGAGGACGTGGCTGGAGGACGTGGCTGGAGGTCGTGGCTGGAGGACGTGGCTGGAGGACGTGGCTGGAGGACGTGGCTGGAGGACGTGGCTGGAGGACGTGGCTGGAGGACGTGGCTGGAGGATGTGGCTGGAGAACTTGGCTGGAGGATGTGATGTGGCTGGAGGTCGTGGCTGGAGGACGTGGCTGGAGGACGTGGCTGGAGGTCGTGACCGGAGGACGTGGCTGGAGGCAGCAGTAGAAACAGCAGGTAATAACACTGACACACTGAGGTCTGAGAAGTAACAGGACCAAAGACTGTGACAAAAACAATTAACGGAGTGAGAAAGGACTGTTCAACGTTGGTCTGACCAATCGGAATCTATGCTTCAAGATTGTTTTTATCACGCAGACTGGGAGATGTTCTGGGTCGCCTCTGAAAATAGTATCGATGTATACACTCAGTGACTGGGTTCGGTGACTGGGTTCGGTGACTGGGTTCGGTGACTGGGTTCGGTGACTGGGTTCGGTGACTGGGTTCGGTGACTGGGTTCGGTGACTGGGTTCATCGGGAAGTGCATAGAGGATGGTGTACCCACTGTGACGATTAGAATTTATCCAAACCAAAAACTGTGGATCGATGACAGCATTAGCACAGATCTAAGAGCCACATTTAGCCATGGCAAGGTGACTGGGAACATGGACGTTTAGAAACAGACCAGCTACGACCTCCGTAAAACAATCAAAGAGGCAAAATGAGAGTACAGGGACAAGGCGGAGTCGGGAATTCATCGGCTCGGACACGAGATGTATGTGGCAGGAACTCCAGACAATCACAGATTATAAAGGGAAAGCCAGCCACGTCACAGACCCTAACACCTCGCTCCCAGATGAGCTAAACACCTTCTTCGCCACTTTGAGGAAAACAATATCGAGCCTCCGACACGGGCCCACCTGCCACTCACGAGGACTGTGTGCTCTCGTTCTCCGTGGCTGACGTGTGTAAGTCATTTACGCGTGTTAACCCTCGCAAGGCTGCCGGCCCACACAGCATCCCAAGCCGCATCCTCAGAGCATGTGCAGACCAGCTGGCTGGAGTGTTTACAGACATATTCAATCTCTCCCTATCGCAGTCTGCTATCCACACTTGCTTCAAAATGTCGACTAATTTTCCTGTATCAAAGAAAGCGAAGGTCACTGAACTAAATGACTATCGCCCCGTAGCACTCACTTCTATCATCATGAAGTGCTTTGAGAGGCTAGTTAAGGACCATATCACCTCCACATTACCAGACACCCTAGACCCACTACAATTCACATAATCGTCCCAACAGATCCACGGACGACGCAATCGCCATTGCACTGCAGACTGCCCTATCCCATCTGGACAAGAGAAATACTTATGTAAGAATGCTGTTCATCGACTTCATCACCATAGTACCCTCCAAGCTCATCACTAAGCTCAGGGCCCTGGGTCTGAACACCACCCTGTGCAGCTGGGTCCTGGACTTCCTGACAGGCCAACCCCAAGTGAAGGTAGGCAACAACACCTCCACTATGCTGATCCTCAACACAGGGGCCCCACAGGGGTGCGTACTTAGCCCACTCCTGTACTCCCTGTTCACCTATAACTGAGTGGCCACTTACACCTCCAACTCAATCATCATGTTTGCTGACAACACAACAGTGGTAGGCTTGATTACCAACAATGATGAGACAGCCTACAGGGAGGAGGTGAGAGCCCTGGCAGAGTGGTGCCAGGAAAATAACCTCTCCCTAAACATCAACAAAATGAAGGATCTGATCGTGGACTACAGGAGACAGCAGAGAGATCCCGCCCCCCATCCACATCGACGGTGCCGCAGTGGAGAGGGTCAAAAGCTTCAAGTTCCTCTGTGTGCACATCACTGACAACCTGCAATGGTCCGTTCACACAGACAGCGTGGTGAAGAAGGCACAACGGCGCCTGTTCAACCATCAGGAGGCTGAAGAAATTCAGCTTGACCTCTAAGACCCTCACAAACTTCTACAGATGCACCATCGAGAGCATCCTGTTGGGCTGTATCACCACCTGGTACAGCAACAGCACCGCCAGCAACTGCAGGGCTCTCCAGAGGGTGGTGCGGTCTGCCCAACGCATCACCGGGGGGCACACTACCTGCCCTCAAGGACAACTTCTGCACCCGCTGTCACAGGAAGGCCAAGAAGATCATCAAGGACCTCAGCCACCTGAGCCACGGCCTGTTCACCCTGCTACCATCTAGAAGATCATCAAGGACCTCAGCCACCTGAGCCACGGCCTGTTCACCCCGCTACCATCTAGAAGGAGGAGACAGTACAGGTGCATGAAAGCTGGGACAGAGACACTGATTAATAGCTTCCATCTCCAGGGCATCAGACTGTTAAGTAGTCACCACTAGCCACCGCCCAGTACCCTGCCCTGAACTTAGTCACTGTTACTAGCCGGCTACCACCCGGTAATCTACCCTGCACCTTAGAGACTGCTTCCCTATGTACGTACAGTCAATGAACACTATCACTTTAATAATGTTTAAATACTGTATTTTAGTCATGGCTCATCCTATATAACTGCTACTGTCCACTTCATATGTAAACTCAGCAAAAAAGGACCCTGTCTTTCAAAGATAATTAGTAAAAATCTAAAATAACTTCACAAATCTTCATTGTAAAGGGTTTAAGCACCGTTTCCCATGCTTGTTCAATGAACCATAAACAATTAATGAACATGCACCTGTGGAACGGTCGTTAAGACACTAACAGCTTACAGACGGTAGGCAATTAAGGTCACAGTTATGAAAACTTAGGACACTAAAGAGGCCTTTCTACTGACTCTGAAAAACACCAAAAGAAAGATGCCCAGGGTCCCTGCTCATCTGCGTGAACGTGCCTTAGGCATGCTGCAAGGAGGCATGAGGACTGCAGATGTGGCCAGGGCAATAAATTGCAATGTCCGTACTGTGAGGCGCCTAAGACAGCGCTACAGGGAGACAGGACGGACAGCTGATCGTCCTCGCAGTGGCAGACCACGTGTAACAACACCTGCACAGGATCGGTACATCTGAACATCACACCTGCGGGACAGGTACAGGATGGCAACAACAACTGCCCGAGTTACACCAGGAACGCACAATCCCTCCATCAGTGCTCAGACTGTCCGCAATAGGCTGAGAGAGGCTGGACCGAGGGTTTGTAGGCCTGTTGTAAGGCAGGTCCTGACCAGACATTACCGGCAACAACGTCGTCTATGGGCACAAACCCACCGTCGCTGGACGAGACAGGACTGGCAAAAAAGTGCTCTACACTGACGAGTCGTGGTTTTGTCTCACCAGGGGTGATGGTCGGATTCGTGTTTATCGTCGAAGGAATGAACGTTACACCGAGGCCTGTACTCTGGAGCGAGCTTGTTGTCATTGCGGGCAATCTCAACGCCTGTGTGTTACAGGGAAGACATCCTCCTCCCTCATGTGGTACCCTTCCTGCAGGCTCATCCTGACATGACCCTCCAGCATGACAATGCCACCAGCCATACTGCTCGTTCTGTGCATGATTTCCTGCAAGACAGGAACATTAGTGTTCTGCCATGGCCAGCAAAGAGCCCGGCCCTCAATTCCATTGAGCAAGTCTGGGACCTGTTAGATCGGAGGGTGAGGGCTAGGGCCATTCCCCCCAGAAACGTCCGGGAACTTGCAGGTGCCTTGGTGGAATAGTGGGGTAACATCTCACAGCAAGAACTGGCAAATCTGGTGCAGTCCATGAGGAGATGCACTGCAGTACTTAATGTAGCTTGGTGGCCACACCAGATACTGACTGTTACTTTTGATTTTGACCCCCCCCCCCTTTGTTCAGGGACACATTATTCAATTTCTGTTAGTCACATGTCTGTGGAACTTGTTCAGTTTATGTCTCAGTGGTTGAATCTTATGTTCATACAAATACTTACACATGTTAAATTTGCTTAAAATAAACGCAGTTGACAGAGAGGACGTTTCTTTTTTTGCTGAGTTTATATACTGTATTCTAGTCATGGTTCATCCTATATAACTACTGCTGTCCACTTCATATGTATATACTGTATTCTAGTCCTGGTTCATCCTATATAACTACTGCTGTCCACTTCATATGTATATACTGTATTCCAGTCATGGTTAATCCTATATAATTTATTTTGGGGGGGATTATGTGTGTATTGTTTGTTTTGTATTGCTAGGTATTACTGGACTAGAAACACAAGGATTTCTCTGCACCTGCGGTAACATCTGCAAATCTGTGTACGAGACCAAAAAAACTTTCATTTGATGCCGAACGCTATTTGGACGACGAGAAAGACAAAGACACGACCATAGAGATAGATTACTAGAGCGGATATAAGGTTCGAATCCGCTGCACAATCGGTCCGCCATCTTGCCTGATACCAGCTCTGATAAGCTAGATAAGACAGTTTCATCTCTATGGACACGATACCGAAGATGTTTTTTTTTTTTTAAAGCACAAGAGGAGGAACTTGGAGCTGTTAGGACCTGAGCTGTACTGTACCGTCTAGCTTGTCGGCCATATTGAATACATAACACAAAACGGATGTTCCTGAAGGAAACCAGTCTTGACGTAAGTCGTTTTGTAATGTTTATGTTTAGTATTTCAATAGGCAACTCGTTGGGTAGTGTTTGTTTTGTCTTGACGGATGAAAAAAAAAAACTGTAAACTACAATGTATGTCTTATAATGAAGAGGCACTTTTTTTTGGTGAACAAAACTTTACGAACGAGTGACTTTATGAACAACTGACTGTACGAGCTAGTGACTGAATGATTTGAGGTGACAACACATCGAGTATCAGCTCTACAATGAAGAGAGCTTGATTCGAAACAGATTCAGCTGTGGAGTATGACCTATTATACCCTTCATCTATTGGATAGCTACAGTAGCGTCAGAAGATCCTCCGTACAATTCTCACAAAGTTTTAGACGTTGGTAAAAAAAGGAGGAATATGTTGGTTAAAAAAATGTTTTTTTTTTCACCCTCGTAAATTTATACACATCTCCAATTCAAATTGAAAAATTTACAACGGAAGCAGTTGGCAATGGCTTAGGATTTCCCTGGTTTGAACGATACACAGTGAATCTGAAAGAGGAAACAAAGGTCACAGGTCACAGCATACAAACATATCAGTTTTCAATTGCGTTTTTCATATTCAATGGCAAACCGCCTCAGTAAGTAAACGGTCTATTTGTACATTCTAAAGTAACAAGAGCTTGTTCGTAACCTTTGTCAGGTCCTTTTGTCTTAACTCTTTAGTTCATGTTTATCGATATGGACAGTGTACATTTGTACTGACAATAAAACAGATGACGTGTGAGTGCTTTGTGGTTTCATTTCCTTTAAGTCATGTCATAGAAGTTGCATTATTTACATAGTATCAACTGCAGACAATTGTGATTGGAATATTGTCCATGGTGCATAATGTGGAAGTACATCTTTATATTGTACATTGTAGAAAAATAGTGAAGAAGACAAAACTATGAAATAACACATGTAGAATTATGTAGTACCCCCAAAAAAATTACAAATCAAAATATATTTTAGATTCTTCAAAGTAGCCACCCTTTGCCTAGATGACATATATATATTTACTATTTTCTACATTGTAGAATAATAGTGAAGACGACAAAACTATGAAATAACACGTTTTAAAGTTTCTTCCAAGTGCAGTCGCAAAAACCATCAAGCGCTATGATGAAACTGGCTCTCATGAGGACCGCCACAGGAAAGGAAGATCCAGAGTTACCTCTGCTGAAAAAGATAAGTTCATTAGAGTTACCAGCCTCAGAAATTGCCGCACAAATAAATGCTTCCCAGAGTAACAGACACATCTCAACATCAACTGTTCTGAGGAGACTGTGTGAATCAGGCCTTCATGGTTGAATTGAGTGGAGGAAAAGCAGCCAACAAGTGCTCAGCATATGTGGGAACTCCTTCAAGACATGGGAAAGCATTCCAGGTGAAGCTGGTTGAGAGAATGCCAAGCGTGTGCAAAGCTGTCATCAAGGCAAAGGGTGGTTACTTTGAAAATTCTCAAATATAAAATATATTTTGATTTGTTTAACACTTTTCTTGAATTCTACATGTGTTATTTCATCGTTTTGATATCTTCACTATTATTCTACAATGTAGAAAATAGTCCAAACAAAAAACCTACTTGAGTGAGTAGGTGTGTCCAAACTTGACTGGTACTGTACATACTGTACTTATTGAGATATTTTATGAATACAGGCCCTGGTCCAGTCACTTGTTTAAATGTGTCCTGAGATCAGCAGTTAGCTGTGAACTGGTAACGTGTGTATCTGTTTCTTCTGGTTGTACTCCATGCGGCCCTTCCTGAAGCCCAGCTCCTCTCGCTCCATCCACGTCTCCTGACTGAAGTCTGGGAAGAAGAAACTGATCTCTCTCTGCGCCGACTCCACCGAATCTGGAAAAGGGAAGAATTTAACATTCCTTTAGAAGAAGACTTTTAAATTAGCCCAAGTTTGGGAAATTACTTTGGCATGTTATGTTTCACGAGATTATTACACAACATCAAGAGTTAAAGGGTTTATGGAAATTAATATTAGTAGAATCAACAAAATCTTTAAAATGACATTGATGTTATTAAAGTTATGGCATACAGTTTATGGTCAGGAGTCCCAACCACCAGCACCAGCCAGAATATGAAGATAAAGTTGTATATGGGCTGCGATGCTTACCCCCCCAAAGTATTGTAGACTGCAAATCAGTGGAGGAGATTACTCAAAGGATTCTGGTTGTGGTTGTCTATATTGATAGCTATCATACACATGTGTGTGCCAGAGAACCTTCATCTACAGATCAGTTCACTGCGGTTCCCCTGAACATCATCCATGTTTCTATTTGTTCAGCGTGGCAGGAAAGGCCCCACTCTGTAACAACAGCTACATCCTACAATCTTCTATTAGAAAAACGGTGCTCAGTGTAGAGAGCATGAAGCCATATGTGTAGATAATACCAGGACAGAGGAAAACCCTCATGGCCCTGGGGCCTTACCAGAGCCGAGAGCCCTGAGGGCCTTACCAGAGCCGAGAGCTCTGGGGGACTTACCAGAGCCCTGGGGGCCTTACCAGAGCCGAGAGCCCTGGGGGCCTTACCAGAGCCCTGGGGGTACTTACCAGAGCCGAGAGCCCTGGGGGCCTTACCAGAGCCGAGAGCTCTGGGGGCCTTACCAGAGCCGAGAGCCCTGAGGGACTTACCAGAGCCGAGAGCCCTGGGGGACTTACCAGAGCCCTGGGGGCCTTACCAGAGCCGAGAGCCCTGAGGGCCTTACCAGAGCCGAGAGCTCTGGGGGTACTTACCAGAGCCGAGAGCCCTGGGGGCCTTACCAGAGCCGAGAGCTCTGGGGTACTTACCAGAGCCGAGAGCCCTGGGGGACTTACCAGAGCCGAGAGCCCTGGGGGACTTACCAGAGCCGAGAGCCCTGGGGGACTTACCAGAGCCCTGGGGGCCTTACCAGAGCCGAGAGCCCTGGGGGTACTTACCAGAGCCGAGAGCCCTGGGGGCCTTACCAGAGCCGAGAGCCCTGGGGGCCTTACCAGAGCCGAGAGCCCTGGGGGACTTACCAGAGCCCTGGGGGCCTTACCAGAGCCCTGGGGGCCTTACCAGAGCCGAGAGCCCTGGGGGCCTTACCAGAGCCGAGAGCCCTGGGGGCCTTACCAGAGCCGAGAGCCCTGGGGGCCTTACCAGAGCCGAGAGCCCTGGGGGACTTACCAGAGCCGAGAGCCCTGGGGGCCTTACCAGAGCCGAGAGCCCTGGGGGCCTTACCAGAGCCGAGAGCCCTGGGGGCCTTACCAGAGCCGAGAGCCCTGGGGGCCTTACCAGAGCCGAGAGCCCTGGGGGACTTACCAGAGCCGAGAGTCCTGGGGGACTTACCAGAGCCGTGTGTGGTATTCCTGGTGTCAGTGAGTCCGTACTGGGCTCTGATGGTTAAGGGAGAGGTATAGCGTGCCCTGAACACCTTGGTAGGACCCATCAATTCTCTCCAGTGGGTTATGGCGTCCTCTCTAGCCAGGACGTACGCCCGCATCGGACCACTGAATCACAACAGAGAAATGGGGGGAAAGTTTAAAACTAGGGAGCCTTTTGACAAAGAGTTCCTTCCACTCAATCTGTGTGAAGTAGGATACACCAGCACAAGAGTATCACCTTTAAAATATCCAGCAAGTGATGGCCTCAAATTATATTTGCTTTGTAAATATAATTGGGACTACAGGTCAAAATGCAGTGTTTGGTTAAAATGTTCATATGATGAAAACATCATATGATGGATAGAAGTGGTTCGTATGACTGGATGGAGAGAAGTGGTTCATATGACTGGATGGAGAGAAGTGGTTCGTATGACTGGATGGAGAGAAGTGGTTCGTATGGCTGGATGGATAGAAGTGGTTCGTATGACTGGATGGATAGAAGTGGTTCATATGGATAGAAGTGGTTCGTATGGCTGGATGGATAGAAGTGGTTCATATGGCTGGATGGATAGAAGTGGTTCGTATGGCTGGATGGATAGAAGTGGTTCATATGGATAGAAGTGGTTCGTATGGCTGGATGGATAGAAGTGGTTCATATGGCTGGATGGATAGAAGTGGTTCGTATGACTGGATGGAGAGAAGTGGTTCGTATGGCTGGATGGAGAGAAGTGGTTCGTATGGCTGGATGGAGAGAAGTGGTTCGTATGGCTGGATGGAGAGAAGTGGTTCGTATGACTGGATGGATAGAAGTGGTTCATATGGCTGGATGGATAGAAGTGGTTCATATGGATAGAAGTGGTTCGTATGGCTGGATGGATAGAAGTGGTTCATATGGCTGGATGGATAGAAGTGGTTCGTATGACTGGATGGAGAGAAGTGGTTCGTATGGCTGGATGGAGAGAAGTGGTTCGTATGGCTGGATGGAGAGAAGTGGTTCGTATGGCTGGATGGAGAGAAGTGGTTCGTATGACTGGATGGATAGAAGTGGTTCATATGGCTGGATGGATAGTGGTTCATATGACTGGATGGAGAGAAGTGGTTCGTATGACTGGATGGAGAGAAGTGGTTCGTATGACTGGATGGAGAGAAGTGGTTCGTATGACTGGATGGAGAGAAGTGGTTCGTATGGCTGGATGGATAGAAGTGGTTCGTATGACTGGATGGATAGAGTGGTTCGTATGGCTGGATGGATAGAAGTGGTTCATATGGATAGAAGTGGTTCGTATGGCTGGATGGATAGAAGTGGTTCATATGGCTGGATGGATAGAAGTGGTTCGTATGACTGGATGGAGAGAAGTGGTTCGTATGGCTGGATGGAGAGAAGTGGTTCGTATGGCTGGATGGAGAGAAGTGGTTCGTATGGCTGGATGGAGAGAAGTGGTTCGTATGACTGGATGGATAGAAGTGGTTCATATGGCTGGATGGATAGAAGTGGTTCATATGACTGGATGGAGAGAAGTGGTTCGTATGACTGGATGGAGAGAAGTGGTTCGTATGACTGGATGGAGAGAAGTGGTTCGTATGACTGGATGGAGAGAAGTGGTTCGTATGGCTGGATGGATAGAAGTGGTTCGTATGACTGGATGGATAGAAGTGGTTCGTATGGCTGGATGGATAGAAGTGGTTCGTATGGCTGGATGGATAGAAGTGGTTCGTATGACTGGATGGATAGAAGTGGTTCGTATGACTGGATGGAGAGAAGTGGTTCATATGGCTGGATGGAGAGAAGTGGTTCATATGGATAGAAGTGGTTCGTATGACTGGATGGAGAGAAGTGGTTCATATGGCTGGATGGAGAGAAGTGGTTCATATGGATAGAAGTGGTTCGTATGGCTGGATGGATAGAAGTGGTTCATATGGCTGGATGGATAGAAGTGGTTCATATGGCTGGATGGATAGAAGTGGTTCATATGGCTGGATGGATAGAAGTGGTTCATATGGCTGGATGGATAGAAGTGGTTCATATGGCTGGATGGATAGAAGTGGTTCATATGGCTGGATGGATAGAAGTGGTTCGTATGGCTGGATGGATAGAAGTGGTTCGTATGGCTGGATGGATAGAAGTGGTTCATATGGCTGGATGGATAGAAGTGGTTCATATGGCTGGATGGATAGAAGTGGTTCATATGGCTGGATGGATAGAAGTGGTTCGTATGGCTGGATGGATAGAAGTGGTTCTTATGGCTGGATGGATAGAAGTGGTTCATATGGCTGGATGGATAGAAGTGGTTCGTATGACTGGATGGATAGAAGTGGTTCGTATGGCTGGATGGAGAGAAGTGGTTCGTATGACTGGATGGATAGAAGTGGTTCATATGGCTGGATGGATAGAAGTGGTTCATATGGCTGGATGGATAGAAGTGGTTCGTATGACTGGATGGATAGAAGTGGTTCGTATGGCTGGATGGATAGAAGTGGTTCGTATGGCTGGATGGATAGAAGTGGTTCGTATATCTATCTATTAGTCCAAATAGGGGGCCATTTGGGACACACATTAAAGTTATGTAAGCTACATTAAAAAGTGTGGGGAGAAATGACTTGAAGCTTACCTGGACATGAACTCAACCAGTCTTTGGTAGAAGAACCGTCCTGAGAAATGAGACAAAACACACAAAGACGCATCAAAGATATATGGTGGTTCTATGTGGCGATACGAGGTGGTTCTATGTGGTGATACGAGGTGGTTCTATGTGGTGATACGAGGTGGTTCTATGTGGTGATACGAGGTGGTTCTATGTGGTGATATGAGGTGGTTCTACGTGGTGATACGAGGTGGTTCTACGTGGTGATACGAGGTGGTTCTATGTGGTGATACGAGGTGGTTCTATGTGGTGATACGAGGTGGTTCTATGTGGTGATACGAGGTGGTGATACGAGGAGGTTCTATGTGGTGATTCGAGGTGGTTCTATGTGGTGCTACGAGGTGGTTCTATGTGGTGATACGAGGTGGTTCTATGTGGTGATACGAGGTGGTTCTATGTGGTGATACGAGGTGGTTCTATGTGGTGATACGAGGTGGTTCTATGTGGTGATACGAGGTGGTTCTATGTGGTGATACGAGGTGGTTCTATGTGGTGATTCGAGGTGGTTCTATGTGGTGATACGAGGTGGTTCTATGTGGCGATACGAGGTGGTTCTATGTGGCGATACGAGGTGGTTCTATGTGGCGATACGAGGTGGTTCTATGTGGCGATACGAGGTGGTTCTATGTGGTGATTCGAGGTGCTTCTATGTGGCGATACGAGGTGGTTCTATGTGGTTCTATGTGGTGATACGAGGTGGTTCTATGTGGTGATATGAGGTGGTTCTATGTGGTGGTTGTAGAGCATGGCGCTTGTCCCCATGGAAACATGTATGCTTGCATTTGGGGCTGCAGGTAGCCTAGTGGTTAGAGCGTTGGACTAGTAACCGGAAGGTTGCAAGATCAAATCCCTGAGCTGACAAGGTAAAAATCTGTCGTTCTGCCCCTAAACAAGGCACTGTTCCTAGGCTGTCATTGAAAATAAGAATTTGTTCTTAACTGACTTGCCTAGTTAAATAAAGACAAAATAAATAAAGAAATAAAAATTAAAGAGTCAGCTAAATGGATTATTATTATAATAAAAGCATTTGCTAGATTCTTTAACATGAGGGAAAAAACTAAGTAAACATTTGATCAAGATAATCAATATATATATATATGAGTGCATTCAGAAAGTATTCAGACCCCTTGTCTTTTTCCACATTATGTTAAGTTACAGCCTTATAACATGGATAAAAAATATATATATATCTCAATCAATCTACACACAATACCCCATAAAGAAAAAGAAAAAACAGGTTTTTAGAAATGTTAGCAAAATGTATTTAAAATTACAAAACAAAAATACCTTATTTACATAAGTATTCAGACCAAAGAGAGCTGGATGAATCATTCCGGGTATTGACTGGTCTCTTTGCCACACCCACTGCTGACAGTTGTATAAAATCAAGCACACAGCCATGCAATCTCCATAGACAAACATTGGCGATAGAATGGCCTTACTGAAGAGCTCTGTGACTTTCAACGTGGCACCGTCATAGGATGCCACCTTTCCAACAAGTCTGTTCGTCCAATTTCTGCCCTGCTAGAGCTGCCCCCCCGGTCAACTGTAAGTGTTGTTATTGTGAAGTGGAAACGTCTAGGAGCAACAACGGCTCAGCCACGAAATGGTAGGCAACACAAGCTCACAGAACGGGACCGCCGAGTGCTGAAGCGAGTAGCTCGTAAAAATCGTCTGTCCTCGGTTGCAACACTCACTATCGCATTCCAATCTGCCTCTGGAAGCAACGTCAGCACAAGAACTGTTCGTCAGCAGCTTCATGAAATGGGTTTCCGTGGCCAAGCAGCCACACACAAGCCTAAGTTCACCATCCGCAATGCCAAGTGTTGGCTGGAGTGATGAATCACGCTTCTTCATTTGGCAGTCCGACGGACGAATGTGGGTTTGGCATATTTTAAAAATATATATATTTAACCTTTATTTTACTAGGCAAGACAGTTAAGAACAAATTCATATTTTACAATGACGGCCTACGACCCTGTGTTCATACCTCCGGATATTGACTCTGCCACACGAGCCTGCTTTTTTGCGGCACAGTCGATGGAGCGCAGAGCTACGGGCCAGAAGGTTGAGGGATTCGAGCCGCACTCCCTGCCTGTTTCATTACACTGGTGTCAGGAATATCACCACAGACAAGCTCACTCTCCCTGCCTGTTTCATTACAATACATATAAAGCTAATGTTTTCTATGGTAGAACCATACATAGCTGATAAAATGTAACTGCACGTTCCGAATAGAACCCATAAAGATATACGTTGTAATTCGATGGTAGAACCATCTAGAACCTTACCTGCATGTTCAGAGTAGAACTTCTCAGAGTCCTGTCTCCTCCACACCAGGTCTTTGGACCTGACAATGATGAAGTTGTTCTCTAGGATTCTCTGGTGAAGGGCCTGGAAGGTAGATAAGTATATATTACTTCCTGTTCTCTAGGATTCTCTGGTGAAGGGCCTGGAAGGTAGAGAAGTATATATTACTTCCTGTTCTCTAGGATTCTCTGGTGAAGGGCCTGGAAGGTAGAGAAGTATATATTACTTCCTGTTCTCTAGGATTCTCTGGTGAAGGGCCTGGAAGGTAGAGAAGTATATATTACTTCCTGTTCTCTAGGATTCTCTGGTGAAGGGCCTGGAAGGTAGAGAAGTATATATTACTTCCTGTTCTCTAGGATTCTCTGGTGAAGGGCCTGGAAGGTAGAGAAGTATATATTACTTCCTGTTCTCTAGGATTCTCTGGTGAAGGGCCTGGAAGGTAGAGAAGTATATATTACTTCCTGTTCTCTAGGATTCTCTGGTGAAGGGCCTGGAAGGTAGAGAGACGTTACTTCTCATCCAGATACTAAATATAGAGTATACAGTACTACTCTCATCTAAATACTAGACTTTCACCTACAATGTGGGACTCCAGTGGATATCATCACCATTGTATGAGTTTGCTCAGTCATAAATCTTATTTACACCATTTTACATTTTGGAACTCTGAAAAAATGTCAACAACCTAATATTGATGGATGTTATTACATCTTAGAAATCCCGCCCCCTCAAACTCCCCTCCTGTGCAGATAAAGGGAGACAGACAGACAATCAGCTTTAAAAAGGAACTGAAGTATTCAAATGGAACAGTGCATTACATTTAATCTGTGATGATCAATGCATTTTTCCCTCTCCTTTCTTTGAGCCATTGGGCAGGGTAATTAAATCAGAAAAGAACAGAGAAGTCTAAATAACTGCTTGTTGTCTCTCATTCAGTTCATTTATGATCCTATATGCACAATTAGAATATGCCAATAAGATCTGTCCACTCTCCAATTGTGTGGACGATAACATTTTATTGAAGATGCAGCTGGAATTGGTGTTTATTATGGACCATTGAAAATGACTTCCTAAATCAACTTCTCACAATCAATGTTTTGAAAAGCTGATGTGATCAACTCCTAAAATGATCAAGTGTTTACAATAGGCAAAGATACTATCATACTGGTAACTAACCACAAGATACTATCATACTGGTAACTAACCACAAGATACTATCATACTGGTAACTAACCACAAGATACTATCATACTGGTAACTAACCACAAGATACTATCACACTGGTAACTAACCACAAGATACTATCACACTGGTAACTAACCACAAGATACTATCATACTGGTAACTAACCACAAGATACTATCATACTGGTAACTAACCACAAGATACTATCACACTGGTAACTAACCACAAGATACTATCATACTGGTAACTAACCACAAGATACTATCACACTGGTAACTAACCACAACATACTATCATACTGGTAACTAACCCCCTTTATGCCGCCTTTTGTCTGTGCAATAGGTGTTTTCGAACTGTAGCTAATCTGAAATGGTTCTGATATGTGATGTGGATAATTGTAATTTGGTCCACAAAAACACATGATTTCAACATGATTATCTGAATAGCCTAATGTGTGTGTGTGTCCATAGCCTACAGTATAATGTAGCCAGTATTTACAATCACGGATTCCATTAAACAAACGCAAGCAACTCACTGACCTCCAAGATGACAGGATGCGCCACTGCATCAGGCTTGATCACCGCGAGGGTGAGCTGCAGTGCTTTCGCACAGCGATGTGAGGTTAACATGCCTGGAAAATGGCAAAGAACAAAAGGTAAATAACTAAATTGTTGTGGTAAGCAAAGAACACACGTCCCCCGTTTGCATTCTCTTTGCACAACAGTACCAGCTATCATTCAGATTCAATTTAGCTGGATAACATTACAGAATACGGAAACAAATTGCACTGCACAGAAGAATGTAACGTTACTGTAATTAACGTTAGATAGCTAGCTCGTATGAGAAAATTAACAGGTGCATTGGAAATAGCAGGCTACTCCAGTTACTTTGACAGTCTAAATTTAGCAAGAAAGTAAAAGATCTGAAGGTACAAAGCGTGTTTATTAGTAGCTAGATAATGTAATGTTTTCAGTGATATTTATATGGGCGCCACCATCTTTGGTAAATGTAACTGGCGTTAGCTACCGTTGTTGTTCGTTACATCAAAGTATTAATTACATATCGACATTAACATACGTTTTGAGGCAGTTAAAAGCTACCTTTGAATCTTAATAGCTTATTAATTAACATTTATTCGAATGTTCTGCCCTTTCTCCTACCTGATCCGCTCTTAAAGAGTCCCCAAATTTCTCAACCCCAATTTTAGGTTCCACATGTTTAATGTTCCGCGTATTTGACACATTATACAGTAGCCCAAAGCCCGGCAGATGGCGATATTGAGTCGTTTCATTTGACCTTCATCGTAAAGTGACTGCATGCAGCCGGCTAAACACTCCTATCCCCCGTGGACCGGTTCGTACATAAAACATTCTCCATTCCGGTAGCAAAGCCTTCAATTTCTTCCTTAACTCGATTTTATTGAGAGAAGGCAGGGGGGGGGGGGAAGCATGGGAAATATGTGTACTTTCTATAAGAAACAAAGTGTTCTACCACTGCTAGAGTGGCTAATGCTACTTCCTGATGTTGCACCTACGTTCAGCCAGGGGTAAACAACAGACTGCTGCAAGCAGATTAGCTGAACTCAATATGCAACATCCTGGGAATAGCGTTCCAAGGATCCACTCTAGCATGGTGGTGGAAAATGATTTCATAAATAAAGTACTCATATTTTCCATGTTTTCTTTCCCGCCTTCTCGCCATTAAATCAAGTTAAAGGGATACTTTAAGATTTTGGCAATGAAGCCCTTTATATAACTACTTCCCCAGAGTCAGATGAACTCGTGGATACCATGTTTATATCTCTGTGCAGTTTTGAAGGAAGTTGCTAACTAGCATTAGCACAGTGACAGGAAGTCTATGGTAATTGCTAGCATGCTAGTAGATACCATAGACTTCCAGTCATTGCAGAACTACCTTTGACTTCCTTCGTACTGGATGCAGAGACATAAAATGGTATCCATGAGTTAATCTGACTCTGGGGAAGTAGATAAAGGGCTTCGTTAACAAAATCCCAAAGTGTCCCTTTAAGGAGGAAATTCACACCTTTGCAGCCTGAATGGAGAATGTTTTATGTATGAACCGGTCCACGGGGGGACGGTAAGATGAAACTACTCCATAAAATGAACGGCCATATGTCTTGTGCATTGCACTAGTGTTCAATTTGACAAATTCATTTTTTGTCATGCCTATGCACTTCAAATATGAACGACGAAACCCCTTTCCCTTTGTGGCACAATCACTGATAAACATCTGTGTGGCTGGCTATGTACACACAAAAATCAACATCTAGGCTGGTTCATGTATCACTGTTGATCTGTGTATGTGTTGACAGATCAACAAAGCCATGATGACAAGTCCAACAGCTTGTTCCTTTTACAGCCATGGTATCCACAGTACATCAAACATGCTCTTTAAGCATTTCATTGTACTGTATGTACCCTGTGCATATGACAAATAAACTTGACTTGAGTCTCACTCAGACACCATCTAAACACCAGTCTGGTTTGCGTCACTTGATTTAAAGATGTTTTATGTAATCCACCAAAATATTTCTGCAAGAAAATGCCTCATTTCTGTTGGTATAATAAAGGACAGTCAAACATTGGGAGTAACAATGGAATGGTAACAGTGAGGATGGAGTGGACAGACACTGAGTGTACAAAACATTAAGAACGCTTTCCTAATATTTAGTTGGGCTGCAGTTCTAAACACGCCTGACACCTACTACCATATTCCTTTCAAAGCCACTTATATCTTTTGTCACCCTCTGAATAGCACACAATCCATGTCTCAATTGTCTCAAGGCTTAACAATCCTTCTTTAACCTGTCTCCTCCCCTTCATCTACACTGATTGAAGTGAATTTAACAAGTGACATCAATTAAGGATCGTATCTTTCATCTGGATTCACCTGGTCAGTTTATGTCATGGAATGAGCAGGTGTTCCTAATGTTTTGTACACTCAGTGTCGATGACAGATCTTTGTCTTTGGAATCCTGTCAACGTGAGAAACTGACCATGACAGCTCTGAACACCTGGCAACACATTCCTACAGGGAGGGATGTCACACCCTGGAAAAGAAGGATGACATTCAGGGGAAATACAGAGGGGGGGTGAGAGAAAGAGAGAGAGAGAGAGAGGTGGGGAAGGAAGAGAGAGAGAACTGGAATGCTATTTGGCCCTGAACAAAGAGTGCACAGTGGCAGAATACCTGACCACTGTGACTGACCCAAACTTATGGAAAACTTTGACTATGTACAGACTCAGTGAGCATAGCTTTGCTCTCGAGCGAGGCCACCGTAGGCAGACCTGGCTCTCAAGAGAGGACAGGCTATGTGCACACTGCCAACAGAATTAGGTGGAAATAGCTGCCCTTCCTAACCTCCTGCCAAATGTATGGCCATATTAGAGAGACATATTTCCCTCAGATTACACAGACCCACAAAAAAACTCTACAGTGTGCCATCACAGCAGCAAAATTTGTGACCTGTTGGCACAAGAAAAGGGCAACCAGTGAAGAACAAACACCATTGTAAATACAACCCATATTTATGCTCATTTATTTTCCCTTTTGTACTTCAACACATCGTTACAACACTGTATAAACACATAATATGACATTTGAAATGTCTCTATTCCTTTGGATGGTTACTGTTCATGCTTGATTGTTTACGTCAATTTTGTTTATTGTCTATTTCCCTTGCTTTGGCAATGTAAACATATGTTTCCCATGCCAATAAATCCCTTTTAATTGATTTGAATTGAGAGACAAATTAAATGGAAGTAGAGGTGGGGAGGGGAGTTTGGAGGCCCACAGATTTTGTCCCACCTGCCACAGCCATGTGACACCACAGCTGTTACCTCCTCTGAAGAGGAGAAGGGAGAGGGCGGGAGAGAGAGAGTGGGGAGGGAGGGAGAAGATGTGGAGGGAGAAAGAGAGGGGGAGGGAGAAGAGGGGGAGGGAGAAGAGGAGGGGAGAGAGAGGGGGAGGGAGAGGAGGAGGGGAGAGAGAGAGGGGGAGGGAGAAGAGAAGGGGAGAGAGAAGAGGGTGGTGGGAGGGGTGGTGGTGGTGGAGAGAGGAGAGGGTGGTGGAGAGAGGGAGAGGGTGGTGGAGAGGGGGAGTGAGCTAAATGCTTATGTCCCAGCGCATCACACTTACTCTATAAAGCTAAATACTACAGTGCATCACACCACTCTATAAAGCTAAATACTACAGTGCATCACACCACTCTATAAAGCTAAATACTACAGTGCATCACACCACTCTATAAAGCTAAATACTACAGTGCATCACACCACTCTATAAAGCTAAATACTAC
>NC_052330.1:36663466-36777788 GCF_016432855.1 Salvelinus namaycush
TCAACCAATCAAACAAGTGGACATTATCACACGTATGTATTGGTGATAAACAAGCCTTGCTAATCAACATAATATTGCTGCTCCATAGACTTCTGTCAGAAAATGAAGCCTGTCAAATAGACTCCTCCTCTATCAATATCTGACATTACCTGGCAACCCAAAACTCCTTGCTCCAGCCAAACGTCACGCCAGTCAAATAGACTCCTCCTCTATCAATATCTGACATTACCTGGCAACCCAAAACTCCTTGCTCCAGCCAAAACGCTACGTTAGTTTCTTCTCCCCGATGAGGATCTGAGTACCTCCCCGATGATTTCTAGAACGCAAACACATTCTAACTGTTCTGATTGGTCCCCAGAAACAGATGGGCTGGGCCAAAAACACAGGTGGATAAAGATGCGTTTTGAAAATTTCTTCATTGGCTTTGATACTCTGAGTGGTTATCGTTGATGACTTTGTTTTGGCTTTGATACTCTGAGTGGTTGTCGTTGATGACTTTGTTTTGGCTTTGATACTCTGAGTGGTTGTCGTTGATGACTTTGTTTTGGCTTTGATACTCTGAGTGGTTATCGTTGATGACTTTGTTTTGGCTTTGATACTCTGAGTGGTTGTCGTTGATGACTTTGTTTTGGCTTTGATACTCTGAGTGGTTATCGTTGATGACTTTGTTTTGGCTTTGATACTCTGAGTGGTTATCGTTGATGACTTTGTTTTGGCTTTGATACTCTGAGTGGTTATCGTTGATGACTTTGTTTTGGCTTTGATACTCTGAGTGGTTATCGTTGATGACTTTGTTTTGGCTTTGATACTCTGAGTGGTTATCGTTGATGACTTTGTTTTGGCTTTGATACTCTGAGTGGTTATCGTTGATGACTTTGTTTTGGCTTTGATACTCTGAGTGGTTATCGTTGATGACTTTGTTTTGGCTTTGATACTCTGAGTGGTTGTCGTTGATGACTTTGTTTTGGCTTTGATACTCTGAGTGGTTATCGTTGATGACTTTGTTTTGGCTTTGATACTCTGAGTGGTTGTCGTTGATGACTTTGTTTTGTACAACAATCCACAAATGACTTCCACGAGGGCAGTACGTCGCGAATAGAGCATATTGGAAGAAGACAGTTTGAGTCGTCAGGCAGTATCTGACAGGTTCAAAGAATCACTGCCTTGGCCTGACCATGGCTGAGTCCCATATGGGACCCTATGCACTATATAGTGCACTATTTTCTGACCAGGTTCTATAGGGCTCTGGTCAGAAGTCATGTACTACGTAGGGAATAGGGGACATTTGGGTTGCAGCAGTCCATTACAACAGGGTTGCAGCAGTCCATTACAACAGGGTTGCAGCAGTCCATTACAACAGGGTTACAGCAGTCCATTACAACAGGGTTACAACAGTCCATTACAACAGGGTTGCAGCAGTCCATTACAACAGGGTTGCAGCAGTCCATTACAACAGGGTTGAGGGTTGCAGCAGTCCATTACAACAGGGTTGCAGCAGTCCATTACAACAGGGTTACAACAGTCCATTACAACAGGGTTGCAGCAGTCCATTACAACAGGGTTGAGGGTTGCAGCAGTCCATTACAACAGGGTTACAACAGTCCATTACAACAGGGTTGCAGCAGTCCATTACAACAGGGTTGCAGCAGTCCATTACAACAGGGTTGAGGGTTGCAGCAGTCCATTACAACAGGGTTGCAGCAGTCCATTACAACAGGGTTACAACAGTCCATTACAACAGGGTTGCAGCAGTCCATTACAACAGGGTTGCAGCAGTCCATTACAACAGGGTTGAGGGTTGCAGCAGTCCATTACAACAGGGTTGCAGCAGTCCATTACAACAGGGTTACAGCAGTCCATTACAACAGGGTTACAGCCGTCCATTACAACAGGGTTGAGGGTTGCAGCAGTCCATTACAACAGGGTTGAGGGTTACAACAGTCCATTACAACAGGGTTGAGGGTTGCAGCAGTCCATTACAACAGGGTTACAGCAGTCCATTACAACAGGGTTGAGGGTTGCAGCAGTCCATTACAACAGGGTTGAGGGTTGCAGCAGTCCATTACAACAGGGTTGCAGCAGTCCATTACAACAGGGTTGCAGCAGTCCATTACAACAGGGTTGCAGCAGTCCATTACAACAGGGTTACAGCAGTCCATTACAACAGGGTTACAACAGTCCATTACAACAGGGTTGAGGGTTACAGCAGTCCATTACAACAGGGTTACAGCAGTCCATTACAACAGGGTTGCAGCAGTCCATTACAACAGGGTTACAGCAGTCCATTACAACAGGGTTACAACAGTCCATTACAACAGGGTTGCAGCAGTCCATTACAACAGGGTTGCAGCAGTCCATTACAACAGGGTTACAACAGTCCATTACAACAGGGTTGAGGGTTGCAGCAGTCCATTACAACAGGGTTACAGCAGTCCATTACAACAGGGTTACAGCAGTCCATTACAACAGGGTTGCAGCAGTCCATTACAACAGGGTTGCAGCAGTCCATTACAACAGGGTTACAGCAGTCCATTACAACAGGGTTACAGCAGTCCATTACAACAGGGTTGCTGACACCAGCTACAGCAGGAGCACACGTTCCATTGTATCATGTGTTGTTTGTCGGGTGAAGAGAGAGGCTAGGGGGTGGTGTAGGTCAGAGGAGCTTCCTGTTAGTATCATAGCATCTGCGATTCGCAGAGCATGGAGGCAAAGTACTATATTTCACCTACAAAAGGCCATATTTTGACATGGTTTATAAGTAGCTTATACATTGGTAATAATTAGCTTCATAGGTCGTTTCTAAATATGTATGCCACTGTATTGTAGTCTCAATTAAGATACATGTTTTTTCCCGATCAGGATGTGTCTGAAGGGTACACAAGTGACATTAGTTCTGGAAAGGCATGGAGGGGAATCAATGCATAGAAGATTCCCACCCTGTCAATCAACTGATGGACATGAAGAGATACTAGTTGTCTTCCTAGATCAGCTCATATTGATGTCTGTTCTCAGATCAGCTCATATTGTTGTCTGTTCTCAGATCAGCTCACCTTGATGTCTGTTCTCAGATCAGCTCACCTTGATGTCTGTTCTCAGATCAGATCACCTTGATGTCTCTTCTCACCAACAGTCTTCTAGGACTCTGATGACGGACCGCCACAGGAGTAGTCGCAGCGCCACGACAGCTGTGTCAACCTCAGCCCGGGCAACTGGCGTGGCTCAGTGAAGAACAGCTAGCAGGCAGCCATTAATGTCACATCAATCAAATGACCACGTTACCATGCGCACCAATATCCCGTTAATATTCGGTATACTCAAGTATTCTGTTTTTTGATTTGAGGCATAATACATGATTTGTATTACTATACTTTATTACTATACTGTATTACTATACTGTATTACTCTATTACTATACTTTATTACTATACTTTATTACTATACTGTATTACTATACTGTATTACTCTATTACTATACTTTATTACTATACTGTATTACTATACTGTATTACTCTATTACTATACTTTATTACTATACTTTATTACTATACTGTATTACTATACTGTATTACTATACTGTATTACTACACTGTATTACTGTATTACTATACTGTATTACTATACTGTATTACTGTATTATTATACTGTATTACTATACTGTATTACTGTATTACTAGACTGTATTACTATACTGTATTACTATACTGTATTACTATACTTTATTACTATACTGTATTACTATACTGTATTACTATACTTTATTACTATACTGTATTACTATACTGTATTTCTATACTGTATTACTATACTTTATTACTATACTGTATTACTATACTGTATACTGTATTACTAAACTGTATTACTATACTGTATTACTGTATTACTATACTGTATTACTATACTTGTGACGGGGTTGAGTGTGATGAGTGTGACGGGGTTGAGTTTTTTTGCCTCAAAATGGCCTCTGCTCCTCATATGGTGAAGGATAGGAGACCACATGGGGGTGTGCATGAAATTAATAGATTGTATATTTTTATGGGTTAAAGTATAATTTTGATAAGTACTAGTTTTCCATCGTTATTTCATGTAACGTGGTTGAGTTGGTCAGCTCGACCATCCCCACCTGACTTTAAAAAACAACAACAAATACAGATATAAAACAATGTGATTACCTGCCTGTTTCTGTACCATGCAGTTGAAAATGGTTGAATGATGTCACTTCCTGTTAATGTCATATAAGGGTGGAATGACCATTTTTATTGGCGGAGTTTGGTTGGCATGACTGGGTTGTGTGATTTTAATCAATAATCATGCATTTATAAAAGAACACAAATATATGTTTGCATTAATGGCAAAAGTGATTAATTATGTGCACATTTTAATATTAATTTCCCAAGTAAAAATTAAGTGGGGGACATGACATAATTCTCAGTGTCAGTTAAAAAATAAGATTTCTTGTAATAATAAAGTTTAAATTAATGCAATATTTATTTATAAATCTTTTAACATTTCATTTTGGTGACCCAATACTTGAAAATATAATATAAAAAGTCAGAGGGACTGAAATATTACCCTTTTGTCCAAGAATGACCAAATTATGTTCTGACCCCCGTTCCGGCCCCCTCAAGAACAAAAATCATGTTGGTATAGGCCGATGTTGGTATAGGCCTATGTTGGTATAGGCCGATGTTGGTATAGGCCTATGTTGGTATAGGCCTATGTTGGTATAGGCCTATGTTGGTATAGGCCGATGTTGGTATAGGCCGATGTTGGTATAGGCCGATGTTGGTATAGGCCTATGTTGGTATAGGCCGATGTTGGTATAGGCCGATGTTGGTATAGGCCGATGTTGGTATAGGCCGATGTTGGTATAGGCCGATGTTGGTATAGGCCGATGTTGGTATAGGCCGATGTTGGTATAGGCCGATGTTGGTATAGGCCGATGTTGGTATAGGCCGATGTTGGTATAGGCCGATGTTGGTATAGGCCGATGTTGGTATAGGCCGATGTTGGTATAGGCCGATGTTGGTATAGGCCGATGTTGGTATAGGCCGATGTTGGTATAGGCCGATGTTGGTATAGGCCGATGTTGGTATAGGCCGATGTTGGTATAGGCCGATGTTGGTATAGGCCTATGTTGGTATAGGCCGATGTTGGTATAGGCCGATGTTGGTATAGGCCGATGTTGGTATAGGCCTATGTTGGTATAGGCCGATGTTGGTATAGGCCTATGTTGGTATAGGCCTATGTTGGTATAGGCCTATGTTGGTATAGGCCGATGTTGGTATAGGCCGATGTTGGTATAGGCCGATGTTGGTATAGGCCGATGTTGGTATAGGCCGATGTTGGTATAGGCCGATGTTGGTATAGGCCGATGTTGGTATAGGCCGATGTTGGTATAGGCCGATGTTGGTATAGGCCGATGTTGGTATAGGCCTATGTTGGTATAGGCCTATGTTGGTATAGGCCTATGTTGGTATAGGCCGATGTTGGTATAGGCCGATGTTGGTATAGGCCGATGTTGGTATAGGCCAACCATATGGTCAAATGGTTAAGACATAGGTTTCCCGGACGAGAGATCGGGGGGGGGGTACAGATCCAACCAGACTGGCTCAGAGTCACATGGGTAAACTCTTGTAGCCAAATACCCCAGTAAGTGCGTCCCAAACCAGCACCCTATCCCGTGTATAGTGTGCTACTTTTGACTGGGGCCCATAGGGCTCTGGTCAAAAGTAGTGCACTTCGTAGGGAATAGGGTGCAGGTTTGGGACGTATCCCGTCAGCTACCATTGTCCTACCAACCCATTACCCTCCTCGCCAAGGAAGTAGCTTCACCGTGTTATATCCTGGCCATTGTGTCCTGTTGGTAGTTTAATTAAACAGCCAAGAAATCAGTAGGTGGCAAAAAAACATTTAATCTGGTTGTATCTAGATATATCTGGCCCGCTGCTGCAGCCAGGTCGCAGTTGTAAATGAGAACTTGTTCTCAACTAGCCTACCTGGTTAAATAAAAAAATAAAAATAATAATAATAATAAACATAGTCCACATAAGGGGCTCCCGAGTGGCGCAGCGGTCTAAGGCACTGCATCTCAGTCCCTGGTTCGAATCCACAGGCTGCATCACATCCCCGCCGTGATTGGGAGTCCCGTAGGGGCGGCGCACAATTGGCCCAGCGTCGTCCGGGTTTGGCTGGGAGAGGCCGTCGTTGTAAAATAAGAATTTGTTCTTATCTAACTTGCCTAGTTAAATAAATGTTTAAAAATATATATATATATATATATATATATAGTGCACTACTTTTGACCAGAACCCTATGCTTCCTGGTCAAAAGTAGTGCACTAAACGGAATAGGGGGCCATTCGGGACACAGGAGGGCTACAAAAAGATGTGAGGCTATTTGTGGACGGTGAATGCCTCTAAAATAGCGTGAGCATTGGGTCTCAATACACACCCCTCTGAGAGCCGTAGCTCTCTGTGAATGAGGCCCCCCCGGGTTCCAACGGGCCACGAGGACCATTTTAGAAAACGCAGGTGTTGACCTTAGTGGAGCTGCTGAGTGCAGAGGCTTGTGCTACAGAGGAAAATGTAGCCGTACACACACACACACACACATACAACGCGCGCACACACACACACACACACACACACACACACACACACACACACACACACACACACACACACACACACACACACACACACACACACACACACACACACACACACACACACACACAGAGCTCTGGCCTGTTCTCCACTGCAGCTGAAGCCATGCAGCTCTTGTGGCTGATCTGAACATGGCATGAAGCCGTAGAGATTCCTGGTGACATATGGTTCTTTAGGGGGTAGGGAGGAAAGGGGCTATTTAATAGTATTGGCAAGGAAAATCCGACAATGGTGGTAATGACCGAGATGACTAAGTGACACATTACATATGAATATCATTTATTATCCATTTGTCGGATAACACTTTACAATAAGGTTCCATTTGTAAAGGGGTTATAATAATGTTAACACTATTATATAATCATTAGTAAAAGCATTTTAAACCATTAATAAACGCTTATATCGCATTGTTAAAAATAGTGCATAATTGGTCAGTGTTTGCCAAATAGTGAGCCAATATTTACTTCCAGTTATTAACCGTTTAAAAAACGCACTTAAAACTGCTTATAAGACGAACCCTTATGTATCGTCATGCATCCTTATTTTCAATAGTTGCACAGTTAAACAAGAATTATTTCTCTCACTTCTGTGTGTTATGTAATCGGTGCTCTGTCCCAGGAACACAAGAGGTTGTTTTTCATGATGCGTCTCGACCCACCTTTAAAACCGGGTCAAATTTACTTCCAGGATATTATTCAATCATCATTACCTAACCTATGACCCCTTCCCAGATTATAATAACACGCTTACCACTTCTCTGTGATAGTCCAAGTATGATGAACGCTCTGGTGCGAAATGGTAACCGTCAAACATTTTGGTTGGCGAAACATTGGAGGAGGTGGCCTCTCACAACGTTGACTGTTTTGATCTTTATACCGATCATTCATTGACTGAACATGTTAAAGAAATATATATATATACCTTAATATATATATATATATACCTTAAAAGATAGTGTAAACCTACTGGCCGTTTATTAATGAGTTGCAAACATGTAGAACAGTAGATGCATGTAGATAATCTCTTCAAACATACATAGTAAAAACAACATCTCATTTAATAGAAGGATTACATTGGGAAAAACGATTTTAATTGCAGTGACTCAAATCTGTGGCCTATCATTGGTATATTGCGTAGCCTGGCTAATTCAGATTAACAGGTTGTGTCCTTTTCCTCCCCCGTTTTAACTTTACAAGTCAGAATATAAATTGACCACAAATGAACTATTTCAAATACAAAATGGTTCCATTCTGTGTTTTCATTTGTTTCTGTCTTGTTATTAAAGCATTTTTTCCCATCCTGGAGTCTGAGACCTTATGGAAATCTGTGGGAGAGAAGAGGAATTTATGACAATTTAGCATTGTAACGATGATGCCGTAAGTCGAGAAGCAGGTGTAGGTTAAAACGTTTAATGAAAACATGAAACAAGACAGCGTAACAAAAGTGAGGTAACATGAACACAGGTGCAATACCAATTGAGGAATGAAGGTGTGAATCATAACGATGCGTGCCAGGTGCGAATAATGATGAGTGCTAGGTGTGCGCAAGGATGATTCCCAGGACTGGTGGTTAGTATTCCGGCGACATCGCACGCCGGAGTGGAGGAGCATGAGTAGACGTGACAGTACCTCCCCCCCTCTGATGCGCGGCTCCTACCGCAGGACAACGCCGACCAGGAGGACGACCCCGGGCACGAGAAGCGGGTCGATCAGGGCGGCGAAGGTGGAAATCACGGATGATGTTGGGATCCAGAATGTCCTCCACCGGAACCCAACACCGTTTCTCAGGGCCATACCCCTCCCAGTCTACCAAATACTGGAGCCGACCCCCACAACGCCAGGAGTCCAACAGAGATCTGACAGCATACGCCGGACTGCCCTCGTTGTCCATGGGGGGTAGTGGGGTGTCGTGGGGGACAGCATCAGCTAGGGGACCAGGAACCACCGGCCTGAGAAGGGAGACATGAAATGAGGGTGAGATACGGTAGTAACTGGGCAGTTGTAACCAATACGTCACCTCGTTGACCCTCCGGAGAACTTTGAACGACCCCACAAACCGGGGGCTCAGTTTCTTTCAGGGCAGGCGGAGTAGGAGGTTCCTGGTAGAGAGCCAGATGCGATCCCCGGGGTGGAACACAGGGGTCTCATTGCGGTGGTGGTCTGCCTGTTCCTTTTGACAATGGACGGCGCTCTGGAACCACTCATCAACCGCATGAGCCTTGGTCTGGCCCGGAGTCCACGGAGCCAGGGCCGAATGAAACCCCAGAACCCACTGGAAGGGAGTCGACCAAGTGGAGGAGTGTCGCAGCGAATTCTGGGCGTACTCTGCCCATGGAAGGAATCGTGCCCACTCACCCTGCCGGTCCAGACAGTGACTCCTCAGGAACCTCCCCAGCTCCTGGTTCATCCTCTCCACCTGCTCGTTGGACAGGGCCCTCTCCCGAATTGTAGAGGTGGGACAAGGCATCAGCCTTGGTGTTCTTTGAGCATGGGCGATAGGTTAGTGTGAAGTTAAACCTTGTGAAGAAAAGGGCCCACCTTGCTTACAGCGGATTTAGCCTCCTCGCTGTCCATATGTACTCCAGGTTCCTGTGGTCGGTGAGGATGACGAATGGTTCCTTGGTGCCCTCCAGCCAGTGTTTCCACTCCTCTAATGCCAACTTCACTCTGCAGGTCCCCCGGCATTCAGGTGACCAGTCTGTGATTCTCATCATCAACCATGAAATGGTGGGGTTATGGCGTTGAAGCCAAGGGAGGCCGAGGATGACCTTGTGAACTGGTGCCCTGGTGATGAAGAAGGGGATATTCTCCTGATGATTGAACTCCACGGTGAGAGTGAGCGGTTAAGTAATGTGTGTAATGGTTCCGGATCCTAATGGCCGACAATCGAGGCCTTGCACCGGAAAAGGAGAGAGGGTATGAAGTAATATTGAGAGATGAGTCAAGGGTCTGATCCATAAAATTCTCCGCGGCACCAGAATCCACTAAAGCTGTTGACACAGGGCATGAGGGACAGTCAACCAACGAGATGGACACCAAAAAGAGCCTAGCAGGAAGTGATGAAAATGGAATACTCACTCCTGGGCTAGGGGACGGCAGATCACGTTACCATTCCTCTGTTCTAGTAGATCCCGGATTCAGACGTGCCGGACACCGCTGGAGTCTGTGCCCTCTTTGACCACAGTACATACAGAGCCTTAGTTGTATCCGTCAGCGTGTGACCCCTACCTCCATGGGTTCAGGCTCTGATTCCGAGTGTTTGCTGGAGGAGGGAGAGAAGCGATGAGAGTACCGACGCTCCCGCATAGACACTCTAGATACACATAACTCTACAATTATCATTATTTATACCATTTAGGCTTAACTAGTTATGTTATCCACTGCTAGCTAGCTAATAATAATAGCTAGCTAGCTAGTGTGTAACATTACTCTCTAATAGCTAGCTACCACAGATGAAATGAATTAGCTAGTTATCAGGATTTATGCTAATACACTAGCTAATTAGCTAGCTAGCTAGTCTTAAAATTGGAATCATTAGCGTGCTGACAAAGGATGCAAGCTAGCTAGCTAATTTACCAGCTACCTAGCTAGAGACAGTAACGTTACTTGAGTTCTAAGGTTAGATGAGTAGCTAGCTAGCATGCAAAAAAGCTAGCTAATCCACAAAAGCTAGCTAAATAAATTACATGGAAATTCTGTCATAGCTAACTAGCCAGCAAACGTGAACTACTTAGCTAGCTAACTATATCATGCCAAAGATTATCTTGTGTTAAATAATCTAGCAGAATTTCTACACTGAACAAAAATACAAAACGCAACATGTAAAGTGTTCGTCCCATGATTCATGAGCTGAAATAAAAATCCCAGACATTTTCCATACGCACAAAAAGCTCATTTATCTCAAATTTTGTGCACAAATTTGTTAACATCCCTGTTACTGAACATTTCTCCTTTGCCAAGATAACCCATCCACCTTGACAGGTGTGGCATATCAAGAAGCTGATTAAACAGCACGATCATTACACAGGTGCACCTTGTGCTGGGGACAATAAAAGGCCATTCTAAAATGAGCAGTTTTGTCACACAACACAATGCCACAGATCTCTCAAGTTTTGAGGGAGCATGCAATTGGCATGCTGACTGCAGGAATATCCACCAGAGCTGTTGGCAGAGAATTTAATGCTAATTTCTCTACCATAAGCCGCCTCCAATGTCATTTTAGAGAATTTAGCAGTACGTCCAGCCAGCCTCACAACCGCAGACCACATGTAACCACGCCAACCCAGGACCTCCACATCCGGCTTCTTCGCCTTCTTCGTCGTCTGAGACCAGCCACCTGGACAGCTGATGAAACTGAGGAGTATTTCTGTCTGTAATAAAGCCCTTTTGAGGGGAAAAACTCATTCTGATTGGCTGGGCCTAGCTCCCAAGTGGGTGGGCCTCCAGGCCACCTATGGCTGCGCCCCTGCCCAGTCATGTGAAATCCATAGATTAGGGCCTAATGAATTAATTTCAATTGACTGATTTCCTTATATGAACTGTAACTCAGTAAAATCGTTGAAATTGTTGCATGTTGCATTTATATTTTTGATCAGTATATATTCATAAAGACATGTTTCTGGAGAGGTTGATGTCTGACGTCTAGAAACAGATAAAGACATGTTTCTGGAGAGGTTGATGTCTGACCTCTAGAAACAGATAAAGACATGTTTATGGAGAGGTTGATGTCTGACGTCTAGTAACAGATAAAGACATGTTTCTGGAGAGGTTGATGTCTGACCTCTAGTAACAGATAAAGACATGTTTCTGGAGAGGTTGATGTCTGACCTCTAGTAACAGATAAAGACATGTTTCTGGAGAGGTTGATGTCTGACCTCTAGTAACAGATAAAGACATGTTTCTGGAGAGGTTGATGTCTGACCTCTAGTAACAGATAAAGACATGTTTCTGGAGAGGTTGATGTCTGACGTCTAGAAACAGATAAAGACATGTTTCTGGAGAGGATCTAAGGTTAGATATTGTATCGTGTTTGTTCCTAGAGTTTCTTCACCTTCGTCATGTTACTTTATTTATTAATAATTTCTCCGTAGACAAGCTCCTGATATATATAGCTGATCACATATTCACATGTTAGATGTTACATCATATTTCATACTTTTCTAACTGGGTTGTGTTTGTAATATTCTTTATTTATTTTAATTTTATTTAATCTTTATTTAACTCGGCAAGTCAGTTAAGAACGAATTCTTATTTACAATACTGCTGTGGTCAATTGAATTTATTGCCTGGTTTGATGAAGTCATACGAACACCCGCATGGCAGATTCTTCAGACTCCACAGATATCCTAGACACTACAGTATCAGTCACTAACTCCACAGATATCCTAAACACTACAGTATCAGTCACTAACTCCACAGATATCCCAGACACTACAGTATCAGTCACTAACTCCACAGATATCCTAAACACTACAGTATCAGTCACTAACTCCACAGATATCCTAGACACTACAGTATCAGTCACTAACTCCACAGATATCCTAGACACTACAGTATCAGTCACTAACTCCACAGACATCCTAGACACTACAGTATCAGTCACTAACTCCACAGATATCCCAGACACTACAGTATCAGTCACTAACTCCACAGATATCCTAGACACTACAGTATCAGTCACTAACTCCACAGATATCCTAGACACTACAGTATCAGTCACTAACTCCACAGATATCCTAGACACTACAGTTTCAGTCACTAACTCCACAGATATCCTAGACACTACAGTATCAGTCACTAACTGCACAGATATCCTAGACACTACAGTATCAGTCACTAACTCCACAGATATCCTAGACACTACAGTATCAGTCACTAACTCCACAGATATCCTAGACAGTACAGTATCAGTCACTAACTCCACAGATATCCTAAACACTACAGTATCAGTCACTAACTCCACAGATATCCTAAACACTACAGTAGGTGGAGGTTCACAAGAAGACATTCAGGCCTCAAATGCGTCACCATTATTTGTGATTGACAGATTACCGGTCCATTGAAGAAAGCATGTGTGAGTTTTTTTTAGTAGGCCCGTAGAAAATGTTCACAATGAATTTTAAATGTTTTTTTTTTTATAGACCAGATTAGGTATAGTATGAGGATCAGATAGGGATATGTGAAAACACCCTTAATAAAAGCTGCAATAAAGAAATGAAACAATTGGATTTAAAAGACTGAAATACTATTGGCTTACTCTTACACCTACTTGGCAGCAACTGGCAAAGTGCTCAGACCGCAGAGTTGGACTACTGCTTTGATCGCTCCATGTATGACTCTCTAGGAACCAAAGACGGATGAAATCCTAGCTTTTCTTCAGCTGTGTCAGTGACTGCTGTTCTGTTCTGTTCAACATGACTGTACACCCCCCCCCCCCCCCCCCCCCCCAAACCAATAAAAATGCCCCAAGCCAAGAGCAGTTGTTTCCCAGGTCCAGTCCTACCCCAACCATAGGTTCTTACTCCTTCTTTCTTTTTTCTCTCTCAAGAGGAGCTATTGACATTCGGGCGTAAAAGAAGAGGGGGTGTAGGGTAGGTAACGTCCGGCGGGCGGGGGTGTAGGGTATCTCGAGCTGAGTGCGAACAGCTGAGAGGTGTGATTTCACAAGCTCGCTGCCCCCTGTCAGGCTCTGATTGGGCTGGACAGGAGGTGCAGGCGAGGCCCAGGCTTCAGAGGGACACCGACAGGTGGTAGGCCGCTGCTCTCTGCTGGGGCTGGGGAGGGGGGCAGGCCGCGTGGTGGAGGCTGGGGAGGGGGGGACACCCTGGGGATAGAAAAGGCCGGGCGAGGAGGTCTGATCTGGGCACAATCCAGATCAGGATGGTACGACAGGAGGATAGGACAGGAGAGGAGAGAACAGCACAGGAGAGAAGGAGAGAGAGACACGGAGGGTGAGGACTGTTACAGCAGGAGAGGACAGCAGCACAGGGTAGAAGGAAGGAAGGAACGAGGGAGGGGGAGAAAGAGAGAAAGGAGAGAGGAGAGAGAGAGAGAGAGAGAGAGAGAGAGAGAGAGAGAGAGAGAGGTTGAGGACTGGATCCAGATCTGGTCGGGGTGTTCTAAGTGAAGTTGAGGGCCTAGGAGTGGTTTGGTGACGGTGTCAGATTGTGGTGATTTAGTTTGGCGTTGTGGCACCAGGTGTAGTGGAGACATTCTGGTAGAGGAGGTCTGTGGGTTCAATGGATCTGTTATCGTTCAGCTTTTCAGGTAAATATGTTTTTAGTTTACAATGAGCTATTTGATACTTTCAAACTATTTCTCTGGAAGTTCTAGCTTGTAGTTTATAAAAAGTTAAAAGCTTCCGAGTGAAGTAAAATGTTTCAGATAGTTGCTTTCAGTAACGTGGAGAGTCATTTTTTACAATCTTTTAATCTATGTAAAACCTAAACTACTTATAATTGAATAGCTTTGAGTGAGTCACATGTTCTGTGCCCTCTCACCATCAAATCCCCTTGATTTGCTGTGCCATTTGAGCTGAGAATGGGATCGGGGGATGGGACGGGGAGGGGACGGGAACGGGGGGGCCGGCAGCAGGTGTTGGAACAGTTGTTAGGTGATGTCTCTCTATCTGTGGTTTACGACGTTGGGACAACGGCACTCTGAAGCAGTAGCAGGACATGACGCCTCTGTCAGGTGAGGAGAACAGAGGAGAGGATGTTCTGTAGGACAGGAGAGGAGAAGAGAGGAGCGGGGTGTTCTCTAGGAGAGCAGGGGGGTGTTCTGTAGGACAGAAGAGGAGAAGAGATGAGAGGAGAGGGGTGTTCTGTAGGACAGGAGAGGAGAGGAGAGGAGAGGGGTGTTCTGTAGGACAGGAGAAGAGAGGAGAGGAGAGGGGTGTTCTGTAGGACAGGAGAGGAGAGGAGAGGAGAGGGGTGTTCTGTAGGACAGGAGAAGAGATGAGAGGAGAGGGGTGTTCTGTAGGACAGGAGAAGAGAGGAGAAGAGAGGAGAGGAGAGGAGAAGAGAGGAGCGGGGCGTTCTCTAGGAAAGGAGAGGGGTGTTCTGTAGGACAGGAGAGGAGAGGAGAGGAGCGGGGTGTTCTCTAGGAGAGCAGGGGGGTGTTCTGTAGGACAGGAGAGGAGAAGAGAGGAGAGGGGTGTTCTGTAGGACAGGAGAGGAGAGGAGAGGAGAGGGGTGTTCTGTAGGACAGGAGAGGACAGGACAGGACAGGAGAGGAGAGGAGAAGAGAGGGGTGTTCTGTAGGACAGGAGAGGAGAGGAGAAGAGAGGGGTGTTCTGTAGGACAGGACAGGACAGGACAGGACAGGAGAGGAGATGAGAGGAGAGGGGTGTTCTGTAGGACAGGAGAGGAGAGGAGAAGAGAGGGGTGTTCTGTAGGACAGGAGAAGAGATGAGAGGAGAGGGGTGTTCTGTAGGACAGGAGAAGAGATGAGAAGAGAGGAGAGGAGAGGAGAAGAGAGGAGCGGGGCGTTCTCTAGGAAAGGAGAGGGGTGTTCTGTAGGACAGGAGAGGACAAGAGAGGAGCGGGGCGTTCTCTAGGAAAGGAGAGGGGTGTTCTGGAGGAAAACCAGTGTGTAATCTGGCTTGCCTGAAGGCATGCTTCTGTTACCTGAGGCTGAGGTTTGTGTCTTTGATCTACAGTGGAGTGGCAGGAAAGCGAGGACCATGTCAGTTGCTGTTGGTTTGTCATTGTCCTTTTAGATTCTTGAAGGTTCTTAGAATTCATTCTAGGTTCTAAGAATTTGTTGCAGAGAAGAGATGAGGTAGGATTTAAGGTAGAATTTTAAGCATAGTGTTTTCAGTGGAGCCTGCTCTGCATAGACTCAGTCTAGAAAAGTGGAGTGACTGCCAGCATGGCCTTCTTCCTAAGACCAGCCTGTGTGTGCCGGTACTTTGACACAAACACACACACTACGAGTGGAGACGAGGACGATTCTGGGATGTGGACGAGACAGTGAATCGCAGAAAAGGTACAGAAAATGATATGTGTTGTAAATGTACTGTTTACCATTTTTTATCATGTAACATTTAAATGTTGTCTATACTTGCATCAGTCTTAGTTGTCTTAAAGCCAGTTCAGTTGTTGAGACTGAGTCTTAGGTTGTTGTCAGGGGTTTCAGGTATCTCAATGTTGAAGTCATGGTAAATGACCTTTATGTGATAGAGGTCAGCCAGCCTCACCCCTCTGAGTTATGTAGACACATGCTGTCTAAAGTTACTTACCACGAGGGAAAGGACAGACAGCCGGTCAACTAATATGGCTGCAGCATTATCCATCCAACTTATCCTCCTTAGACTGACGATATCCATCCAACTTATCCTCCTTAGACTGACGATATCCATCCAACTTATCCTCCTTAGACTGACGTTATCCATCCAACTTATCCTCCTTAGACTGACGATATCCATCCAACTTATCCTCCTCAGACTGATGTTATCCATCCAACTTATCCTCCTTAGACTGACGTTATCCATCAAACTTATCCTCCTTAGACTGACGTTATCCATCCAACTTATCCTCCTTAGACTGACGTTATCCATCAAACTTATCCTCCTTAGACTGACGTTATCCATCCAACTTATCCTCCTTAGACTGATGTTATCCATCCAACTTATCCTCCTTAGACTGACGTTATCCATCCAACTTATCCTCCTTAGACTGATGTTATCCATCCAACTTATCCTCCTTGGACTGACGTTATCCATCCAACTTATCCTCCTTAGACTGATGTTATCCATCCAACTTATCCTCCTTAGACTGATGTTATCCATCCAACTTATCCTCCTTAGACTGATGTTATCCATCCAACTTATCCTCCTTAGACTGAAATAATGTAGGCTATGTTGCAACAGTGATAACAGTGATAGAAGAGTGAAAGACAATAGATAGGGCTGCATACTAAATGGAAACCTATTCCATATATACTGCACTTATTTTGACCACAGCCCTGCTCAATAGTAGTGGCCTACACGGAGAATAGGGGGTCATATGAGATGCAGTCCGGGTGATAGAGAGAGAGATTTAAGACTTGTAAATTGAACAAGATTTAACCTTTTTTTTTTTAATTTAACCTTTTCTTTAACTGGCAAGTCAGTTGAGAACAAATTCTTATTTTCAATGACGGCCTAGGAACAGTGGGTTAACTGCCTTGTTCAGGGGCAGAATGACAGATCTTTAACTTGACAGCTCTGGGATTCGATCTAGCAACCTTCCGGGTTACTGGCCCAACGCTCTAACCACTAGGCTACCTGCCGCTCCAACCTTACTTCTAATGCACATAAATTTAACAGCAAAATGTTTTATTTTATCCAGTCCTGCTACTAGCTACTTCCATACATCACATTCAGGTTAACCAACATATTTTCATTTTAAACTGATTATGGAGGGAACTTCAGTTCTCTCTCTGTCTCTGTCTCTGTCTCTGTCTCTCTCTCTCTCTCTCTCTCTCTCTCTCTCTCTCTCTCTCTCTCTCTCTCTCTCTCTCTCTCTCTCTCTCTCTCTCTCTCTCTCTCTCTCTCTCTCTCTCTCTCTCTCTCTCTCTCTCTCTCTCTCTCTCTCTCTCTCTCTCTCGACCCCCTATTCCATGTGTAGGGCACTACAATTGAGCAGAGACCATAGGGCTGTGGTCAAAATAAGTGCACTATATATGGAATAGGTTTCCATTTAAGCATGCAGCCCTATACTCTCTCCTTTACAGTTAACCATTGTTAGGCAGAGACAGTTAGGGGTCTGCTCACGCTGCCCTGTGACTGTGCGGTAATGAAAGGGTGCTTTGTGTCCTCCGGCCGGGGGGCCTGGCCTGTCGGGGAGGAAATCCTGTTGTTGCCTCCTGTGAAGACATGCTTCCTTATATCACCATATGAATACTGGTGTTATGGAATGTAAGGAAGTGTGTGGTTACAAGGGGACTGGAGCACCAAACGGACAAGAGGATTTTGTGTTGAAGCAACTAATGGGTGACGTGTTTCATTGGAGGACTAAAGGTACTGCTGTCCCCAGTACTTTATTCAGACTTTTTGCCCTGAAGGTCTAAAACAAATGAGGACATGTTTAGATGTATTAGTCAGATTGGGTTCTGTGTGTGTGTGTGAGTGTGAGTGTGAGTGTGAGTGTGAGTGTGAGTGTGAGTGTGAGTGTGAGTGTGTGTGTGTGTGTGTGTGTGTGTGTGTGTGTGTGTGAGTGTGAGTGTGAGTGCGTGTGCGTGTGTGTGTGTGAGAGGACGTCCATGTGTGTGTGGCCCAGCCAACAGGTGATAACGCTGTTCCTCATGTCGTCTCCTTCAGCCCACACACGTGTGATAGTTAGCTAACCAGTAGAGCTGTAGTAGCCTCTAGCCGGGTCTGCGTCCCAAATGACACCCTGCTCCCTAGATAGTGCACTACTTTTGACCAGGGCCCGTGGAGAATAGGGTGCCATTTGGGACGTAATCTTCGTTTCAGGCAGGGACCCACGGGACAGATCCAGCCCTGCGGACCGTCAGTGGGGATTGACAGGACACAGCTGTCCCCAGTTACAGCAACAGAAGAACGGGGTTAGGAAAAAGGAGGGAGAGAAAGAGGTGGAGCTGTCCTTGGGGGTGGGCTGTGTTGATTGGCTGTTTGTATCTCTGATAGTATAGGAGAAGTCTACTCTGCTTAGTAACATCACTGTCTCAATGTCTGTAGGAGAAGTCTACTCTGCTTAGTAACATCACTGTCTCAGTGTCTGTAGGAGAAGTCTACTCTGCTTAGTAACATCACTGTCTCAGTGTCTGTAGGAGAAGTCTACTCTGCTTAGTAACATCACTGTCTCAATGTCTGTAGGAGAAGTCTACTCTGCTTAGTAACATCCCTGTCTCAATGTCTGTAGGAGAAGTCTATTCTGCTTAGTAACATCCCTGTCTCAATGTCTGTAGGAGAAGTCTACTCTGCTTAGTAACATCACTGTCTCAATGTCTGTAGGAGAAGTCTACTCTGCTTAGTAACATCCCTGTCTCAATGTCTGTAGGAGAAGTCTATTCTGCTTAGTAACATCCCTGTCTCAATGTCTGTAGGAGAAGTCTACTCTGCTTAGTAACATCACTGTCTCAGTGTCTGTAGGAGAAGTCTACTCTGCTTAGTAACATCACTGTCTCAGTGTCTGTAGGAGAAGTCTACTCTGCTTAGTAACATCACTGTCTCAGTGTCTGTCTAGTCCACTGGTTGATGAAACGTGGTCTGATCAGTTTAGATGGTTCTGGGAGTGATGTAATAGCAGTAGTGATGATGACTGCTCCATATATCACGTCATATACACTGGCCTAACACACACCCCCGCAGCCAGGGGGACCCACGAGCTTTGGGGGCCCCCAACCCCCCCACACAAAATATATATATACACGTACTGTATGTTATAGTCCCATGTCATCACTGTGTTATTTACTGACCTTCTTTCTCTCTCTCTCTCTCTCTCTCTCTCTCTCTCTGCATCTCTCTTTCTCTCTCTATCTCTCTCTCTCCGCATCTTTCTCTCTCTCTCTCTCTCTCTCTCTCTGCATCTCTCTCTCTCTCTCTCTCTCTCTCTCTCTCTCCTATCTCTCCTCTCTCTCTCTCTAAACAGGTAAGGGAAAAGAGGACGTTTCTGAACTCAGACATCATCACAACTCCAACAGCCGCTTTCTCTACCTTCTCTTTGTTTTATTATCTTTCGTCCTCTTTCTCTACCATCTCTTTCTCCCTACTCTCTCCTCCTCCTCCTCCTCCCCACTCATCTCTTCTCTTTCCCCCCTCTCTTTCCCTCCTTCCCTCTCTTTCTCTCGTTTTCCCTCTCGTCCTAAAGCAGCACACCTTGCTGTGGCTGGTCAAACGGAACCAAGTCAGGTGTTTCAGTGAGGTTTGGTCCCCTTCAACCAGCTACTGCGTCGTGAACTCAGTCAGCAGACAGACAGACACCCGCAGCGGGAACGAAAGACAGAGTAGCCCTACTGCTGCATGTTTTTGTATCTACACACGTCAGGTGTTAATGTGTTTTGTATCTACACACGTCAGGTGTTAATGTGTTTTGTGTCTACACACGTCAGGTGTTAATGTGTTTTGTGTCTACACACGTCAGGTGTTAATGTGTTTTGTGTCTACACACGTCAGGTGTTAATGTGTTTTGTGTCTACATAAATCAGGTGTTAATGTGTTTTGTGTCTACATAAATCAGGTGTTAATGTGTTTTGTGTCTACATAAGTCAGGTGTTAATGTGTTTTGTATCTACACACGTCAGGTGTTAATGTGTTTTGTGTCTACATAAATCAGGTGTTAATGTGTTTTGTGTCTACATAAATCAGGTGTTAATGTGTTTTGTGTCTACATAAATCAGGTGTTAATGTGTTTTGTGTCTACATAAATCAGGTGTTAATGTGTTTTGTGTCTACATAAATCAGGTGTTAATGTGTTTTGTGTCTACACACGTCAGGTGTTAATGTGTTTTGTGTCTACACACGTCAGGTGTTAATGTGTTTTGTGTCTACACACGTCAGGTGTTAATGTGTTTTGTGTCTACACACGTCAGGTGTTAATGTGTTTTGTGTCTACATAAGCCAGGTGTTAATGAACAACATTTTGTAATCTATGGATTCCTTTTCCTTTTCATACTGTATGTTTCGGTCTTGTTTATTGTTGTGCTTGAAAAAGAAAGAATTAAAGATGTGATTGTGCTTTTATCTCTGATGTTTGGATTAAGTTGTTGTGTTGTGAAAATAAAATCTGGAAATATGATGGGGATTCCTTTTGGTCCTTAGATAGATAGCTACAGTATACTGCCTTTTAAGTTACTAAACACATTTAGTAGGGTTTAATATATAAACATTTATCATACTATACCATTATAGCTTACCTAAATTTAAGCTATATTTACAAATGGATGCTGGTAAAACCAAGTAGGAATTGGGAATTAACAGAAGTTGCCCCTAAGCTAACAAACTACATGAAGTTTGAGTTCCACATTGGTAATGTATAGTATAGGCCTAGTAAATTATAATATCAGTAACTATTTGAACACTACTCGTATGACCAAAATAAGATCGTTTATACATTTGTATAATTCATGTTTTTCACAACCTTCATTGTTTTACAACACATTTACATGGCTCATCTATACAACAGAAATAACCAAGAACACAAACATTCAAAATATAAGGCAAAATCATCAACCAATGGGATTCAATTGTTTAACTCCTATTTCAACATACATTCGAATATTTTTATTTTAGGGGGTAGATCAGATTTAGTATTGCAGATAGAGGTAATTGTCTGCATCATTTCCAATCACCCATAAATATTTGTATGCGCGTGACGAGGGAAGGCAGGTGTGCGTAATGGATGATAGAAGTACGTGATGCAGGGCAGCCTGGCGCCCTCAAGCGCCAGGGGGAGGAAGAGCGGGAGCAGACGTGACAGTACCCCCCCCTCTCCCCCTTCCCCCTCTAGGTGCGCCGGCGTCCGACCTGGGCGAACCGGCCGAGACATGGGCGCTGGGCAAGCCGGTTGGGGCGTGGAAGCCCAACGAACCGGCAGGAGCGTGAGAGCCTGGCGAGCCGGCTGAGGCAAGACGCCTGTCGATCCCACTGCAGAGTTAGCTAATCCAAGTTTATAAGGATAATTGATCATTAGAAACCCCTTTTGCAATTATGTTAGCACAGCTGAAAACTGTGGTCCTGATTAAAGAAGCAATAAAACTGGCCTTCTTTAGACTAGTTGAGTATCTGGAGCCTGTATCTTCGATTACAGGCTCAAAATGGCCAGAAACAAAGAACTTTATTCTGAAACTCGTCAGTCTATTCTTGTTCTGAGAAATGAAGGCTATTCCATGCGGGAAATTGCCAAGAAACTGAAGATCTCATAAAACGCTGTGTACTACTCCCTTCACAGAACAGCGCAAACTGTCTTTAACCAGAATAGAAAGAGAAGTGGGAGGCTCCGGTGCACAACTAAGCAAGAGGACAAGTACATTAGTGTCTAGTTTGAGAAACAGACGCCTCACAAGTCCTCAACTGGCAGCTTCATTAAATAATACCCGCAAAACACCAGTCTCAACGTCAACAGTGAAGAGGCGACTCCGGGATGCTGGCCTTCTAGGCAGAGTTGCAAAGAAAAAGCCATATCTCAGATTGGCCAATAAAAATAAAAGATTAAAATGGGCAAAAGAACACAGACACTGGACAGAGGAGTGTGTAAATGGAACTATTTTCCTGTCCTTTTAAGCATTCAAAATGTAAAGAGTACTTTTGTGTGTAAGGGAAAATGTATGGAGTAAAAAGTATATTATTTTCTTTAGGAATTTAGTGAAGTAAAAGTAAAAGTAGTCAGAAATATAAATAGCAAAGTACAGATACCCCAAAAACTACTTAAGTAGTACTTTAAAGTAGTTTTACTTAAGTACTTTACACTACTGTCTGTGAGAACCATGAATACCGGGAAGTCAGATGAGTGACAGTTTATAAAAAATAATTAAAATGCCCTCAACAAATACCGAATTTGTAGTTGCTTGTGAACCGCAAGAGGGCACTGTCATTTCCCCCCGCACTAATTCTGACTCTTTTCCATTTGCGGGAATTTCCTGCTGAAACTATCGTAAACATGGCAGACTGTGGAGAACCGGGTGAGTCTGAAAAGAATGACAGCTGTCAATACACTTTAGATAAATCGACTATAGCTACAGCTCTGGTTGAAATATCACGGAGTAACCTGACGTGTCAGCTTGTGTGCCTTATAGTAAATGTTAACTAGCTACACCAGTCATTGTGGGTAGGTGTTGTGGTTAGCATTGCTGGCTAACTAGCCTGAGAAGTCATAGTAGCTTTAGTCACCACCGTTACATGTTACTGAAGAATATTGCGTCATTCACATTGGTTTGATTCATGAGCCAACCATAAAAAATAAGATTTATTTAAAACACCATAGTAAAAGTGTTATAGCTAGCTAGTTAACGTTAGTTCTCCTGTAAGATATCACTGTTTAGCTAGGACATGGCTAGCTAGCAAGATGAAGATAGCATTGTCACAGCTGGATGCAGGTGCAACTTTTACCGTTATGTGTCATCCTCATCACCACACTGTATTCATTGCGTTACAGATGGCCCTGACAACAAAGATAATATCACACGCTCAAAAGTAAGTATATTCAAATACTGAGACAATGTACCGAATTATTTTAAATCCGAGAACAAAAACGACATGATATTTCTTATACAATATGTTTCACTTTAAGGGGCGTCGGACGTTCAGCCTGATGCACAGACCCTCTATGGACGCCCTGGTCTAGAGCGCCTGGTTAAATTGTGCTTGTGAGTTCATACCGACCGTACCTTTACACTTGTTTACACTGAGCTGCACTGGGGTTGGAACGCGATCATGGTTACATTAAGAAACAATAGGGGCGGGCGTTTTAGATATGGGTCGAAAAAACATAATTCAATGCAGGGACGGGATTTGCCAGTGTCATGTTGCGTTGAACAACAAAGGAGCTGATTGGCTGACACTGCCATTCCAAAATGGCTGAGGTGGCTGCTGTTAGCTTTGCATGAGGATGAAAAGGGTAGTTTTCTGGAACAATTCGCAGTATTTCAATCTTCTCAATGGAACAGTGTGGATAAAGGTCAAATTTGGAGTACAGTGGCATATCCCATCCCTGCATTGAGGTGCGTTTTCCCGACCCATGTCTCACGCCGGCTTCACAGCGTGTAACCGTGATTGTGTTCATACCCTAGTGCAGCTCATTGTAAACAAGCGTAAGGGTACGGTCAGTATTAACTCTTGAAAACCATTCTTCTCCATATGTAGTTTTCAGATCTTGGATTCGTACACTGATGGCTCCGTGTGAACTACAATTTCCCGACGCTGTCTTTTTAACATTTCGAAAAACGTCAAGCATCGCTTTCAAACCGGTTTTCAAAACATATGCTGATATTATGCCCCTTGTCTTTCATATCAGCGATATACACTTACTGTAGCAGTTTTGCACAGATCCACAAGCGGTGTGAGCCTCCAGTTTACCAACTACACTTCCTCTCCAGTTACACTTACACACCGGTGTACGGAGAATGCTAGATATTTGTATTTTTTATTATATTTAACCTCTTTTTTAACTAGGCAAGTCAGTTAAGAACAATTCCTTATTTGCAATGACGGCCTACCAGAAGGCAAAATACCTCTCTTGCGGGGACGGGGGATATATATATATATATATATATATAATATAGGACAAAAGAACACCATCACGACGAGAGACAACATTACATACAGACCTAAGACGACAACATAGCATGGCAGCAACACATGAAAACACAGCATGGTAGAAAAACAACATGGTAGCAGCACAAAACTGCACAAAAATAATTGTTTTTTTTTTTTTTTTGAGAGCGAGTTAGCACAGGTGGCCACGTATGTCTTGTCTTTCTGTCTTCTGTAAACAAGCGATGTGACATGGACATATGGCCGTGTGGGAACACTAACCCTATAGACAGGTTGGTTGTTTAACAACAAGACCGAATCATGCAGAACGGGTTAGTTTAGATTGTTGACAACATGTAAACTAGATTGCGTCTCCAAATGTTTATTGAAAACATAAATACATTTGCACAATGACCACTTGTTGTCCCTCAAATACATTGTTACAGTTGGTTAGTTAGCTAGCTAGCTAGCGAATTTGAGTCATATTAGCGTTGACATGAAATCAGTCAAAACAACTCAAACAAGACATGGTATCAAGAACAAGATGAAACGAGCTGAAACGAGTCGCTTACGATTCCACACATGGCAGTTGTCATCGTTGGTAGCTATCTGGCCAGTCCAGACTCACAAAAACTCAGACTTCTGCCCCATTTAAAAACATGCGCATCGTTTTCGTGACTTCCGTCAGTTAACCCATCTATGAAGGTGTGTATCAATTATACCTTATTTTTAAAAAAAAAATAAAAAAAAATAATTCAGTATTATTTTATTTATATCTTGATGATATGAAAGATAAGGTCCTTATGCTTCCAAAACAGTAACGCAAGCGATGCGTGTTAATGTTTAGACCGAACGTTGGGACTCTTAACAAAACTCAACCGTACAAAAAACGTGTGTAATGGAACAGAGTCAGGATCAATGGCTAGGTCAGTATCTACTGGCTTAGGAGCATTAAAAAATATATATATATCAATGGTTTAACTAGTGAGAAATATGTGTGAGTATTGAAAATATCTGTGCGTTTGCTTCATTTACTATCATCCTAAATTTAAGATATTTAATTATTTTGCCATATCTAATTAAATGTACACTGAGTGTGCACTGAGTGGACAAAACATTAAGAACACCTTCCTAATATTGAGTTGCAGCCCCCTTTGTCCTCAGAACAGCTTCAATTTGTCGGGGCATGGACTCTACAAGGTGTCGAAAGCGCTCCACAGGGATGCTGGCCCCATGTTGACTCCAACGCTTCCCACAGTTGAGTCAAGTTGGCTGGAAGTCCTTTGGGTGGTGGACCATGTTTGATACACACGGGAAACTGTCCCTTCATCTACACAGATCTTGAAGTGGATTTAACAAGTGACATCAATAAGGGGATCATAGCTTTTCACCTGGTCAGTCTGTCATAGAAAGGTGTTCCTAATGTTTTGTCTACTCAGTGTATGTTATATGTAGTATTTGTCACGACATCGCACAAGTTGATGTTTTGACCACATCATGTTTGGGGGGAATTACACAGCATCCCGGAGTCGCCTCTTCACTGTTGACGTTGAGACTGGTGTTTTGTGGGTACTATTTAATGAAGCTGCCAGTTGAGGACTTGTGAGGCGTCTGTTTCTCAAACTAGACACTCTAATGTACTTGTCCTCTTGCTCAGTTGTGCACCGGGGCCTCCCACTCCTCTTTCTATTCTGGTTAGAGCTGACCCTGGAACTGTCCCTGTATATAGCTACTGACCCTGTATATCAAAAGGGATGCTGTCAAAAAAGTGATTTGAATTCAAATGGTTATCCCCCTTTCACATCACCTATTAGAATGAAGGGAAGGAGTTAACCAAAGAGGAGAAGCAACGGCTGAGGAAACAGAAGAAACAACAGAAGAAACAGAAGGAAAGGAAGGATGAGAAGGGCCCGTCAGAAACAGAGAAGGAAAAAACACCTGTCTCCCTATTGCCACCACGACCTGTGGCAACACAGAAAGGTGTTGTATTATAGCCTGGTCTAATGCTATCGATATCGTCATGTCATACAATTTTTTTGCACCATCATCAGTGTGGTCCTATTTTAGAATTGCAAAATTCTGGGAAATTTCTAGAAATTCCCTGGTTTTTCCTGAAATCCTAGTTGGAGGTTTCCTGGAATCAGGAGGGAATATGCAGGAAATCTGGAATATTCAACCAGGATATCTGGAAAATCAGGGAATTTAAATGAACGTTCCGGGAATTTTGCAAGGTCTGATTGTATCATTTCAATATCTTTGAAAAACAAATACCAATAGTTGTTTACTAATTTTCATAAACTGCTAGCTTTGTCATTTTCTATTTACCTATGATTCATGTTCCTCCATCCACTTCATTGGTTTGTTCACCTAGTCTGTCTGTTTCCCCAGCTCCCTCAGCATTGCCTGCCCCTGCCTCTGCACCAATACCTGTGCCTGCCTCAGCTCCCTTCCACTCCTCTCCCACCCCCTCCCCGGCAGACAAGCCAGCCAAGAGCAAAGCTGAGCTGAAGGCAGAGAGGAGAGCCAGGCAGGAGACTGACAGGGCCTCTAAACAACCGGGCTCCTCGTCCTCCAGCATCAAGACCAAAGCCCCTCTCAGTGAACTAAACCCAGGTACAACAGCTGCTGGTGGACCTCTGGAGCACCTTGTTGATTTATGATGTATCATATGATAAACTTTGTTTCAGAAGGGAAATTTGACTTGGACAATTAGAGTTCTGATGCTTCCACATACTGGTAAATACATAGAGTCAATTAACACAACATACATAGAATAACACCCCCCCCTCCCATCCTACCCACGCAGAAGTGAATTAGTTAATGTCAGGCCAGGCTGTGACTAGGGGGCAGTTCATTAGTTCAGGCTGTGACTAGGGGGCAGTTCATTAGTTCATGCCAGGCTGTGATTAAGGGACAGTTCATTAGTTCATGTCAGGCCAGGCTGTGACTAGGGGGCAGTTCATGCCAGGCCAGGCTGTGACTAGGGGGCAGTTCATTAGTTCAGGCCAAGCTGTGACTAGGGGGCAGTTCATTAGTTCAGGCCAAGCTGTGACTAGGGGGCAGTTCATTAGTTCAGGCCAAGCTGTGACTAGGGGGCAGTTCATTAGTTCATGCCAGGCTGTGATTAAGGGACAGTTCATTAGTTCATGTCAGGCCAGGCTGTGACTAGGGGGCAGTTCATGCCAGGCCAGGCTGTGACTAGGGGGCAGTTCATTAGTTCATGCCAGGCTAGGCTGTGACTAGGGGGCAGTTCATTAGTTAATGCCAGGCCAGGCTGTGACTAGGGGGCAGTTCATTAGTTCATGTCAGGCCAGGCTGTGATTAGGGGACAGTTCATTAGTTCATGTCAGGCCAGGCTGTGACTAGGGGGCAGTTCATGCCAGGCCAGGCTGTGACTAGGGGGCAGTTCATTAGTTCATGCCAGGCTAGGCTGTGACTAGGGGGCAGTTCATTAGTTAATGCCAGGCCAGGCTGTGACTAGGGGGCAGTTCATTAGTTCATGCCAGGCCAGGCTGTGACTAGGGGGCAGTTCATTAGTTCAGGCCAGGCCAGGCTGTGACTAGGGGGCAGTTCATTAGTTCATGCCAGGCCAGGCTGTGACTAGGGGGCAGTTCATTAGTTCATGCCAGGCCAGGCTGTGACTAGGGGGCAGTTCATTAGTTCATGCTGTGACTAGGGGGCAGTTCATTAGTTCATGCCAGGCTGTGACTAGGGGGCAGTTCATTAGTTCATGCCAGGCCAGGCTGTGACTAGGGGGCAGTTCATTAGTTCATGCCAGGCTGTGACTAGGGGGCAGTTCATTAGTTCATGCCAGGCTAGGCTGTGACTAGGGGGCAGTTCATTAGTTCATGCCAGGCCAGGCTGTGACTAGGGGGCAGTTCATTAGTTCATGCCAGGCCAGGCTGTGCCTAGGGGGCAGTTCATTAGTTCATGCCAGGCCAGGCTGTGACTAGGGGGCAGTTCATTAGTTCATGCCAGGCCAGGCTGTGACTAGGGGGCAGTTCATTAGTTCATGCTGTGACTAGGGGGCAGTTCATTAGTTCATGCCAGGCCAGGCTGTGACTAGGGGGCAGTTCATTAGTTCATGCTGTGACTAGGGGGCAGTTCATTAGTTCATGCCAGGCTGTGACTAGGGGGCAGTTCATTAGTTCATGCCAGGCCAGGCTGTGACTAGGGGGCAGTTCATTAGTTCATGCCAGGCTGTGACTAGGGGGCAGTTCATTAGTTCATGCCAGGCTGTGACTAGGGGGCAGTTCATTAGTTCATGCCAGGCCAGGCTGTGCCTAGGGGGCAGTTCATTAGTTCATGCCAGGCCAGGCTGTGACTAGGGGGCAGTTCATTAGTTCATGCCAGGCCAGGCTGTGACTAGGGGGCAGTTCATTAGTTCATGCTGTGACTAGGGGGCAGTTCATTAGTTCATGCCAGGCCAGGCTGTGACTAGGGGGCAGTTCATTAGTTCATGCCAGGCCAGGCTGTGACTAGGGGGCAGTTCGTGCCAGGCCAGGCTGTGACTAGGGGGCAGTTCATTAGTTCAGGCTGTGACTAGGGGGCAGTTCATTAGTTCAGGCTGTGACTAGGGGGCGGTTCATTAGTTCATGCCAGGCCAGGCTGTGACTAGGGGGCAGTTCATTAGTTCAGGCTGTGACTAGGGGGCAGTTCATTAGTTCATGCCAGGCCAGGCTGTGACTAGGGGGCAGCTCATTAGTTCAGGCCAGGCTGTGACTAGGGGGCAGTTCATTAGTTCATGCCAGGCCAGGCTGTGACTAGGGGGCAGTTCATTAGTTCATGCCAGGCTGTGACTAGGGGGCAGTTCATTAGTTCATGCCAGGCTAGGCTGTGACTAGGGGGCAGTTCATTAGTTCATGCCAGGCCAGGCTGTGACTAGGGGGCAGTTCATTAGTTCATGCCAGGCCAGGCTGTGCCTAGGGGGCAGTTCATTAGTTCATGCCAGGCCAGGCTGTGACTAGGGGGCAGTTCATTAGTTCATGCCAGGCCAGGCTGTGACTAGGGGGCAGTTCATTAGTTCATGCTGTGACTAGGGGGCAGTTCATTAGTTCATGCCAGGCCAGGCTGTGACTAGGGGGCAGTTCATTAGTTCATGCTGTGACTAGGGGGCAGTTCATTAGTTCATGCCAGGCTGTGACTAGGGGGCAGTTCATTAGTTCATGCCAGGCCAGGCTGTGACTAGGGGGCAGTTCATTAGTTCATGCCAGGCTGTGACTAGGGGGCAGTTCATTAGTTCATGCCAGGCTGTGACTAGGGGGCAGTTCATTAGTTCATGCCAGGCCAGGCTGTGCCTAGGGGGCAGTTCATTAGTTCATGCCAGGCCAGGCTGTGACTAGGGGGCAGTTCATTAGTTCATGCCAGGCCAGGCTGTGACTAGGGGGCAGTTCATTAGTTCATGCTGTGACTAGGGGGCAGTTCATTAGTTCATGCCAGGCCAGGCTGTGACTAGGGGGCAGTTCATTAGTTCATGCCAGGCCAGGCTGTGACTAGGGGGCAGTTCGTGCCAGGCCAGGCTGTGACTAGGGGGCAGTTCATTAGTTCAGGCTGTGACTAGGGGGCAGTTCATTAGTTCAGGCTGTGACTAGGGGGCGGTTCATTAGTTCATGCCAGGCCAGGCTGTGACTAGGGGGCAGTTCATTAGTTCAGGCTGTGACTAGGGGGCAGTTCATTAGTTCATGCCAGGCCAGGCTGTGACTAGGGGGCAGCTCATTAGTTCAGGCCAGGCTGTGACTAGGGGGCAGTTCATTAGTTCATGCCAGGCCAGGCTGTGACTAGGGGGCAGTTCATTAGTTCAGGCCAGGCCAGGCTGTGACTAGGGGGCAGTTCATTAGTTCATGCCAGGCCAGGCTGTGACTAGGGGGCAGTTCATTAGTTCATGCCAGGCCAGGCTGTGACTAGGGGGCAGTTCATTAGTTCATGCCAGGCTGTGACTTGGGGGCAGTTCATTAGTTCATGCCAGGCCAGGCTGTGACTAGGGGGCAGTTCATTAGTTCATGCCAGGCCAGGCTGTGACTAGGGGGCAGTTCATTAGTTCATGCCAGGCCAGGCTGTGACTAGGGGGCAGTTCATTAGTTCATGCCAGGCCAGGTGCCTCTGTAGTCGTATACATGGTGCTTTTATAGTAGTATACATGGTGCTGCAGTAGTAGTAAGTATGTATTCAAAGATAATTTGTTGCTTCCTGTCCCTGTTAGTGGTGAAGAGACTTCCTGAGCATGTCCAAGTGGACGACCCTGCAGTGGTGAAAAGACTGGCCAAGAAGTTGGAGAGACAACAGGTTTGTGGCATGTTATTCTCCTTCTACAACGTGCTGCTCTCTGTCCTCAAGGCACTACTTGACTAATTTACCAGTACCACTGAGATTAGCCGATCTCAGTAGATTGTCAGTGTTTCCCTTGTATTATTTTTCATGCGAGTCTCACACCTCCCCAAATCAATATCCGGTGTGCCTTTCTAGCCAACATTTTGGAAGTTATATATTGGTAGGGGAAACTTTGGATAAGTTGTAGAGGAAGTCATAGATGGAACACAGGGAATTTTCAGGCAACCAGCCCTACCTCACATCACGTCACTAACCTACCTCCATTTCTCACCGCAATTGCTTCTATTCTGTACCTCACATTTCTTTCAGACGCTACCGCACGGCGCCTCTAAAAAGGTATTAAGTATCAAGGTCTGGCCTTATGCTTTGTGTGCCGTTCATTTATTTTTTTACCGTCTGTTTTGTTTTGCTCAAGGCTGTTCATGTCATGATCCCCACCATCTGACCTCCCTTCCCCACCATCTGATCTCCCTTCCCCACCATCTGACCTCCCTTCCCCACCATCTGACCTCCCTTCCTGAGATAATGACAGATCCTGTCTGTCTTCCAACCGGACAGCAGAAAGAACCATCACAACAACAGAGACGTACAGTGAGCTCCAAACAGTACTGGGACACAGTGACGACTGTTGTTTTGGCTCTATACTTCAGCACTTTGAAATGATACAATGACGATGAGGTGTAGACTGTCAGCCTTAATTTTAATTCTCCCCAATTTTCGTGGTATCCAATTGCTAGTAATTACTCTCTTGTCTCATCGCTACAACTCCCGTACGGGCTCGGGAGAGACGAAGGTCGAAAGCCATGCGTCCTCCGAAACACAACCCAACCAAGCCGCACTGCTTCTTAACACAGTGCGCCTCCAACCCGGAAGCCAGCCGCACCAATGTGTCGGAGGAAACACCGTGCACCTGGCTCCCTTGGTTAGCGCGCACAGGAGCCACAGGAGTCGCTGGTGCGCGATGATACAAGGATATCCCTACAGGCCTAACCCGGACGACGCTAGGCCAATTGTGCGTCGCCCCACGGACCTCCCGGTCGTGGCCGGCTGCAGAGCCTGGGCGCGAAGCCTGGCCGCGAACCCAGAGTCTCTGGTGGCGCAGCTAGCTCTGCGATGCAGTGCCCTAGACCACTGCGCCACCCGGGAGGCCCTTTGAGGGTATTTTCATTTGTATCAGGTGAACTGTTTAGAAATTTACAGCACTTTTTGTACATAGTCCCCACCCTATTTTTAGGGGAGCAAAAGTATTGGGACAAATTCACTCGAAGTATTAAAAAGTTTAGTATTTAGTCCCATATTCCTAGAAGGCAATGATTACATCAAGCTTGTGACTCTACAAATGTGTTTGCTGTTTCTTTTGGTTGTGTTTCAGATTATTTTGTGCCCAATAGAAATGAAATGTTAAATAATGTATTGTGCCAATTTTTTTTGTCACATTTATTTCTAAAGAAGAATAGAATGTTTTCGAAACACTTCTACATTAATGTGGATGTTACCATGATTACGGATATTCCTGAATTAATTGTGAATAATGAGATGTGAGAACATTACCAACACACAAATATCATAACCCCCCCCAAGACATGCTAACCTCTCACCATTACAATAACTCATCATTATTCTCAAAATAATCTGATACACAACCAAAACAAACTAAAAATGCATCCATCAAAATGTATGTAACCATTGCATGCTATGAATATTTGGACCAAATACTTCATGTTTGACTACATAAGGGAATTTTCCCCAATACTGTTGGTGCCCTAAGAATTCAGGGGACTATGTAGAAAATAGTTGTAATTTCTAAACGATTCACCCAATATGGATGAAAATACCCTCAGATTAAAGATGACAGTCTGCAGTTGAATAACCTCATAGTCATTGTATCATTTTAAATCCAAAATACTGGAGTACAGAGACAAAACAATAAAACATGTCACTGTCCCAATACTTTTGGAGCTCACTGTAAAATCATACATGTTGATACATGATGAAACGGTGATGTTCAGTCTGTATTGAACGGCCGTACACGATGTTCTACTAGGCCTTTCCTGGTTTTTCTCTCATGTTCTCTGAGCCGGCCTACAGTACAGAATATGGTTGGTTGTTGAGCCGGCCTACAGTACAGAATATGGTTGGTTGTTGAGCTGGTCTACAGTACAGAATATGGTTGGTTGTTGAGCTGGTCTACAGTACAGAATATGGTTGCTTGTTGAGCCGGCCTACAGTACAGAATATGGTTGGTTGTTGAGCCGTACAGAATATGGTTGGTTGTTGAGCCGGCCTACAGTACAGAATATGGTTGGTTGTTGAGCCGGTCTACAGTACAGAATATGGTTGATGTTGAGCCGGTCTACAGTACAGAATATGGTTGGTTGTTGAGCTGGCCTACAGTACAGAATATGGTTGGTTGTTGAGCTGGTCTACAGTACAGAATATGGTTGGTTGTTGAGCTGGTCTACAGTACAGAGTATGGTTGGTTGTTGAGCTGGTCTACAGTACAGAATATGGTTGGTTGTTGAGCAGGCCTATAGTACAGAATATGGTTGGTTGTTGAGCCGGCCTACAGTACAGAATATGGTTGGTTGTTGAGCCGGCCTACAGTACAGAATATGGTTGGTTGTTGAGCCGTACAGAATATGGTTGGTTGTTGAGCCGGCCTACAGTACAGAATATGGTTGGTTGTTGAGCTGGCCTACAGTACAGAATATGGTTGGTTGTTGAGCTGGTCTACAGTACAGAATATGGTTGGTTGTTGAGCTGGTCTACAGTACAGAATATGGTTGGTTGTTGAGCCGGCCTACAGTACAGAATATGGTTGGTTGTTGAGCCGTACAGAATATGGTTGGTTGTTGAGCCGGCCTACAGTACAGAATATGGTTGGTTGTTGAGCTGGTCTACAGTACAGAATATGGTTGGTTGTTGAGCCGGCCTACTGTACAGAATATGGTTGGTTGTTGAGCCGGCCTACAGTACAGAATATGGTTGGTTGTTGAGCTGGCCTACTGTACAGAATATGGTTGGTTGTTGAGCCGGCCTACAGTACAGAATATGGTTGGTTGTTGAGCCGGCCTACAGTACAGAATATGGTTGGTTGTTGAGCTGGCCTACTGTACAGAGTATGGTTGGTTGTTGAGCTGGCCTACAGTACAGAGTATGGTTGGTTGTTGAGCTGGCCTACTGTACAGAGTATGGTTGGTTGTTGAGCTGGCCTACAGTAGAGAATATGGTTGGTTGTTGAGCCGTACAGAGTATGGTTGGTTGTTGAGCTGACCTACTGTACAGAGTATGGTTGGTTGTTGAGCTGGCCTACAGTACAGAATATGGTTGGTTGTTGAGCCGGCCTACAGTACAGAATATGGTTGGTTGTTGAGCCGGCCTACAGTACAGAATATGGTTGGTTGTTGAGCTGGTCTACTGTACAGAATATGGTTGGTTGTTGAGCCGTACAGAATATGGTTAGTTGTTGAGCTGGTCTACAGTACAGAATATGGTTGGTTGTTGAGCCGGCCTACAGTACAGAATATGGTTGGTTGTTGAGCTGGTCTACAGTACAGAATATGGTTGGTTGTTGAGCCGGCCTACAGTACAGAATATGGTTGGTTGTTGAGCTGGTCTACTGTACAGAATATGGTTGGTTGTTGAGCCGGCCTACAGTACAGAATATGGTTGGTTGTTGAGCTGGTCTACAGTACAGAATATGGTTGGTTGTTGAGCTGGTCTACAGTACAGAATATGGTTGGTTGTTGAGCTGGTCTACAGTACAGAATATGGTTGGTTGTTGAGCCGGCCTACAGTACAGAATATGGTTGGTTGTTGAGCTGGCCTACTGTACAGAGTATGGTTGGTTGTTGAGCCGGCCTACAGTACAGAATATGGTTGGTTGTTGAGCCGGTCTACAGTACAGAATATGGTTGGTTGTTGAGCCGGCCTACAGTACAGAATATGGTTGGTTGTTGAGCTGGTCTACAGTACAGAATATGGTTGGTTGTTGAGCCGGTCTACAGTACAGAATATGGTTGGTTGTTGAGCCGTACAGAATATGGTTGGTTGTTGAGCCGGCCTACTGTACAGAATATGGTTGGTTGTTGAGCCGTACAGAATATGGTTGGTTGTTGAGCTGGTCTACTGTACAGAATATGGTTGGTTGTTGAGCTGGCCTACAGTACAGAATATGGTTGGTTGTTGAGCTGGTCTACAGTACAGAATATGGTTGGTTGATGAGCCAGCCTACTGTACAGAATATGGTTGGTTGTTGAGCTGGTCTACTGTACAGAATATGGTTGGTTGTTGAGCTGGTCTACTGTACAGAATATGGTTGGTTGTTGAGCTGGTCTACAGTACAGAATATGGTTGGTTGTTGAGCTGGTCTACAGTACAGAATATGGTTGGTTGTTGAGCTGGTCTACAGTACAGAATATGGTTGGTTGTTGAGCTGGCCTACAGTACAGAATATGGTTGGTTGTTGAGCTGGTCTACAGTACAGAATATGGTTGGTTGTTGAGCTGGTCTACAGTACAGAATATGGTTGGTTGTTGAGCCGGCCTACTGTACAGAATATGGTTGGTTGTTGAGCCGTACAGAATATGGTTGGTTGTTGAGCTGGTCTACTGTACAGAATATGGTTGGTTGTTGAGCTGGCCTACAGTACAGAATATGGTTGGTTGTTGAGCTGGTCTACAGTACAGAATATGGTTGGTTGATGAGCCAGCCTACTGTACAGAATATGGTTGGTTGTTGAGCTGGTCTACTGTACAGAATATGGTTGGTTGTTGAGCTGGTCTACAGTACAGAATATGGTTGGTTGTTGAGCTGGTCTACAGTACAGAATATGGTTGGTTGTTGAGCTGGTCTACAGTACAGAATATGGTTGGTTGTTGAGCTGGCCTACAGTACAGAATATGGTTGGTTGTTGAGCTGGTCTACAGTACAGAATATGGTTGGTTGTTGAGCTGGTCTACAGTACAGAATATGGTTGGTTGTTGAGCCGGTCTACAGTACAGAATATGGTTGGTTGTTGAGCCGGCCTACAGTACAGAATATGGTTGGTTGTTGAGCTGGTCTACAGTACAGAATATGGTTGGTTGTTGAGCTGGTCTACAGTACAGAATATGGTTGGTTGTTGAGCTGGTCTACAGTACAGAATATGGTTGGTTGTTGAGCTGGTCTACAGTACAGAATATGGTTGGTTGTTGAGCCGGCCTACAGTACAGAATATGGTTGGTTGATGAGCTGGTCTACTGTACAGAATATGGTTGGTTGTTGAGCCGGCCTACTGCTCAGAGTTATGCTTGGTTGCTGTGGGGGTTGTCATCTATGTATGTTTGGACTTGACCTCACCCACCCACCTTTAACCTTTGACCTCTGAACCCAAGAGGATCACGGTGAACTAAACGTGTGTGTGTGTGTGTGTGTGTGTGTGTGTGTGTGTGTGTGTGTGTGTGTGTGTGTGTGTGTGTGTGTGTGTGTGTGTGTGTGTGTGTGTGTGTGTGTGTGTGTGTGATTATTTCAGATCCCACTGCGATCCGACTACGGCTACAAAGTCAGCCTGTTCTCTCATCTGCACCAGTACAGCCGCAAAGCCCCCCTCACCCAGCAACTCAGGTAACTACCTACCTGCCCCTACCCAGAGCCCCCCTCACCCAGCAACTCAGGTAACTACCTACCTTCCCCTACCCAGAGCCCCCCTCACCCAGCAACTCAGGTAAGTACCTACCTGCCCCTACCCAGAGCCCCCCTCACCCAGCAACTCAGGTAACTACGTACCTTCCCCTACCCAGAACCCCCCTCACCCAGCAACTCAGGTAACTACCTACCTGCCCCTACCCAGAGCCCCCCTCACCCAGCAACTCTGGTAACTTCCTACCTGCCCCTACCCAGAACCCCCCTCACCCAGCAACTCAGGTAACTACCTACCTGCCCCTACCCAGAGCCCCCCTCACCCAGCAACTCAGGTAACTACCTACCTTCCCCTACCCAGAGCCCCCCTCACCCAGCAACTCAGGTAACTACCTACCTGCCCCTACCCAGAGCCCCCCTCACCCAGCAACTCAGGTAACTACCTACCTTCCCCTACCCAGAGCCCCCCTCACCCAGCAACTCAGGTAACTACCTACCTGCCCCTACCCAGAACCCCCCTCACCCAGCAACTCAGGTAACTACCTACCTGCCCCTACCCAGAGCCCCCCTCACCCAGCAACTCAGGTAACTACCTACCTGCCCCTACCCAGAGACCCCTCACCCAGCAACTCAGGTAACTACCTACCTGGCCCTACCCAGAGCCCCCCTCACCCAGCAACTCAGGTAACTACCTACCTTCCCCTACCCAGAGCCCCCCTCACCCAGCAACTCAGGTAACTACCTACCTGCCCCTACCCAGAGCCCCCCTCACCCAGCAACTCAGGTAACTACCTACCTGGCCCTACCCAGAGCCCCCCCTCACCCAGAAACTCAGGTAACTACCTACCTGCCCCTACCCAGAGCCCCCCTCACCCAGCAACTCAGATAACTACCTACCTGCCCCTACCCAGAACCCCCGTCACCCAGCAACTCAGGTAACTACCTACCGGCCCCTACCCAGAGCCCCCCTCACCCAGCAACTCAGATAACTACCTACCTGCCCCTACCCAGAACCCCCCTCACCCAGCAACTCAGGTAACTACCTACCTGCCCCTACCCAGAACCCCCCTCACCCAGCAACTCAGGTAACTACCTACCTGCCCCTACCCAGAGCCCCTCTCACCCAGCAACTCAGATAACTACCTACCTGCCCCTACCCAGAGCCCCCCTCACCCAGCAACTCAGGTAACTACCTACCTGCCCCTACCCAGAGACCCCTCACCCAGCAACTCAGATAACTACCTACCTGCCCCTACCCAGAGCCCCCCTCACCCAGCAACTCAGGTAACTACATACCTGCCCCTACCAAGAGCCCCCCTCACCCAGCAACTCAGGTAACTACCTACCTGCCCCTACCCAGAACCCCCCTCACCCAGCAACTCAGGTAACTACCTACCTGCCCCTACCCAGAGCCCCCCTCACCCAGCAACTCAGGTAACTACCTACCTTCCCCTACCCAGAACCCCCCTCACCCAGCAACTCAGGTAACTACCTACCTGCCCCTACCCAGAGCCCCCCTCACCCAGCAACTCAGGTAACTACCTACCTGCCCCTACCCAGAACCCCCGTCACCCAGCAACTCAGGTAACTACCTACCGGCCCCTACCCAGAGCCCCTCTCACCCAGCAACTCAGGTAACTACCTACCTGGCCCTACCCAGAGCCCCCCTCACCCAGCAACTCAGGTAACTACCTACCTGCCCCTACCCAGAGCCCCCCTCACCCAGCAACTCAGGTAACTACCTACCTGCCCCTACCCAGAACCCCCTCTCACCCAGCAACTCAGGTAACTACCTACCTGCCCCTACCCAGAGCCCCCCTCACCCAGCAACTCAGGTAACTACCTACCTGCCCCTACCCAGAGCCCCCTTCACCCAGCAACTCAGGTAACTACCTACCTGCCCCTACCCAGGGGCCGATTGCACCAGTTGGGCGTTTTAAATGCTAGTTCAGGTGTAGCTACGTCCGACTTGGGGATCAGAATTTACACCTATTTGCACCAATCAAAAAAATAAGAATAGGTGTAACTGATGCTTCATAATGATGGTTGCTAGGCAGCCCCCATTACTAGGCTTGTGCCAGTTGTAGACTTTGTCCCATCACTTTACAAAGCATGTACCACATCTGGATGGAACAATCAATAATTACTGTGGGAATTTTTATTTTACCTTTTATTTAACTAGGCAAGTTCGTTAATAACAAATTCTTATTTTCAATGACGGCCTAGGAACAGTGGGTTAACTGCCTTGTTCAGGGGCAGAAAGACAGATTTTTACCTTGTCAGCTCGGGGACTTGATCTTGCCACCTTTCAGTTACTGGCCCAACGCTCTAACCACTAGGCTACCCTGCCGCCCCAATGAATATCACTGAGTTAAGAAAATATTGGAATTAAGTAGGCTAATGCAATTGAAGGCCTTTGTCATATTGTTACTTACTAACACTTCCAAAGTTATCCAACCGTTTTAAATACTTTAAAGCAGTTTGTCGTGCGTGTTCAACTCTAAATTTCAGCAACGTTATGATTGGGACAGCGTTATCGCTCTGCTTTGAGGCGAGCGTCGGGGGACTCATCTTGATAAATCGATGTCCGATTTTAGTGTTTTCACCGAATCACTATTTGGATATTTGGTCACAATTAAAGCTGGGGAAATGTTGGCTGAGTTGCGTGTTCATGATGCTAATCTTTAGTCTAGTTTGCTCATCTAACAGTGCCATCAGAACATTTTAGCTAGCATGTTATGTAGCCTAGTATAACAGGTGGGTTATTTCTCTTCACTGGCGTAGTAGCCTCGGCTATATCATGACTGAAAGTCCTTGACTTCTGATCGTCAATCATTGTGATTTTTGTTTCGCTGAATGTCTGTCTGTATACAGTATTTGGTTATTTGATCTCTGACTGGGCAAATACGTAAGTGGAGGTGTCAGTTCATGTATTTGTTTGCTAATATCTGATCAGACACATTTACCGATGTAGCATAAACCAAGTGTTTTATTGACTTGTGCATAGGAAACTCAAAGCCCGCGGAGGTTGTGAAATATGAACATGAGACTCGCACCCTTTTGAAAAATATAGATTTTCTGTGCATATCATGAAACGAGTTAGCTCATGAAAGGGTTTACGCACCAGGTGGTGTAACAGATCTGATTTTTAGGTCCGGCGTAGAGCAGATTTCCCGTCGGACGTAGAGTTACGACTGGTGCAACCAGAGGTATTTAGAGAGAGTCTCTATGGCTCTGCCTATGGACACTGTTCCCATCTGAACCGTTCTCAAATATTCTTAATGTTCTGGGATTGTTTTTAACAGCGATTATAAACTGGGTGGTTCGAACCCTGAATGCTGATTGGCTGACAGGAATGGTATATCAGACCATAACAGTGGTTGTAGAATGAGCGTGTTTTTGCCTCTTTATTTAAATACAGTTATCCTGATGGATAATACTGTCTTCTAGCTAAATGTCTGCATCATGTATTGTAATTTCTATATAATACTGAGGTAGGACTAAGTAGAATACGTCTCATATTACATGGCTAACCCTTTCTACTAAAAGTCTTTCTGTGATCTGATTGGTGATAAATTGGATCTCGGCAAGTGGTTGTTTATTTGTTTGGTTCTGTCTGTGATCTGATGGGTAATTGTTTGGTTCTGTCTGTGATCTGATGGGTAATTGTTTGGTTCTGTCTGTGATCTGATGGGTAATTGTTTGGTTCTGTCTGTGATCTGATGGGTAATTGTTTGGTTCTGTCTGTGATCTGATGGGTAATTGTTTGGTTCTGTCTGTGATCTGATGGGTAATTGTTTGGTTCTGTCTGTGATCTGATGGGTAATTGTTTGGTTCTGTCTGTGATCTGATGGGTAATTGTTTGGTTCTGTCTGTGATCTGATGGGTAATTGTTTGGTTCTGTCTGTGATCTGATGGGTAATTGTTTGGTTCTGTCTGTGATCTGATGGGTAATTGTTTGGTTCTGTCTGTGATCTGATGGGTAATTGTTTGGTTCTGTCTGTGATCTGATGGGTAATTGTTTGGTTCTGTCTGTGATCTGATGGGTAATTGTTTGGTTCTGTCTGTGATCTGATGGGTAATTGTTTGGTTCTGTCTGTGATCTGATGGGTAATTGTTTGGTTCTGTCTGTGATCTGATGGGTAATTGTTTGGTTCTGTCTGTGATCTGATGGGTAATTGTTTGGTTCTGTCTGTGATCTGATGGGTAATTGTTTGGTTCTGTCTGTGATCTGATGGGTAATTGTTTGGTTCTGTCTGTCAGCATTCCCTCTACAGTGATCCACCCCTCCATCGTGCGGTTGGGTCTGCAGTATTCCCAGGGCATTGTGGCAGGATCCAACGCTCGCTCTGTGGCCCTGCTCCATGCTTTTAAACAGGTACAGTACTACTGACCCCCAGACCTGCTCTTAGTTAACCCCCTAGAGTCTATTGATGCGCCGGTGAGTCAATCTAAGTTGCATAACAAACAAATCCACATCAAAACTCGTCAGTTTCAGCTAAAAAAGTTGTTATTTTGCATTGGATGTGTCTCAATCCACCAGTGTCGCACTTCCACATCAGCGGTGTTCGTCAGACCAGGAGACGTCCCGAAAATCGTTCTTCTCACAAAAACGACCGGTTTCACCTACAAACTATTACGACCATTTTCTTTTTCTCTCTAACTAATGGAATTATGAATCTAGCTTGGTGCCTAACACCCCCAAAAAGGGGGTTAACTATGTGTACAATGTGTATATAGGACAGACACTTTAACATCTTGTTTCTTATGGTGTATTTTTTGGACTGGCCTTTTTGCCATTTCTGAATGTGTTATTCAATGCGTTTCAATAGGGTATAGTGGTAAAGGCCAGATTCAATATTTTATTAAATCATTGTTAAAGTATTTAATAAAATATTGAATATATATATATATATAAATCAATACTTAATATTTTTTTACTACCAAAAGGGGTCCTACAATTCTAAATCAAATAGCTATAGTATGACCATCTTAAAATAATTCCATATGTCAGCCGAGACCCCCCCCCCACCCTCTCCTCCCCAACGTCTTAGACTCTAAGGAAATATGTTCCAGTCCTCACTCTGTGGCCCTGCTCTACTTTTAAACGGGTACTTCCATTCCCCCCCCCCCATACTCACTGACATTGAAGTGTCTTACATTCCCCACATCCATCAGTCTCTTAAGAAATATTTTTTTTGGGGGGGTGCTATGTATGCACGCGGGTGATTGTATACGACTATACATCTGCCTACAGGTGATCAGGGACTACACTACTCCACCCAATGAAGAGCTGTCCAGAGATCTGGTCAACAAACTGAAGCCTTATATCAGGTACAGGGTCCTCATAACACTATCTGTGAAATACTATGTTTATACAGTGCATTCGGAAAGTATTCAGACCCCTTACCCTTTTCCCACATTTTGTGACGTTAAAGCCTTGTTCTAAAATTGATTAAATCCCCCCCCCCCCCCCCCTCATCAATCTACACACAAAACCCCATAATGACAATATGAAAACTGTTTTTTATAAATTTTTGCAAATGTATTACTAATTTAAAAAAACATATAGTATTCAGACCCTTTGCTGTGAAACTCGAAATTGAGCTCAGGTGCATCCTGTTTCCATTGATCATCCTTGAGATGTTTCTACAACTTCATTGGAGTCCACCTGTGGTCAATTTAATTGATTGGACATGATTTGGAAAAGCACACACCTGTCTATATAAGGTCTCACAGTTGACAGTGTATGTCAGAGCAAAAACCAAGCCATGAGGTTGAAGGAATTGTCCGTGGAGCTCTGAGACAGGATTGTGTCAAGGCACAGATCTGGGGAAGGGTACCAAAACATTACTGCAGCATTGAAGGTCCCCAAGAAAAGTGGCCTCCATCATTCTAAAATGGAAGATGTTTGGAACCACCAAGACTCTTCCTAGAGCTGGCCGCCCGGCCAAACTGAGCAATCGGGGGAGAAAAGGGCCTTGGTCAGGGAGGTGACCAAGAAACCGATGGTCACTCTGACAGAGGTCTAGAGTTCCTCTGTGGAGATGGTTGTCCTTCTGGAAGGTTCTCCCATCTCTGGGGCACTCCACCAATCAGGCCTCTATGGTAGAGTGGCCAGACGGAAGCCACTCTTCAGTAAAAAGAACATGACAGCCAGCTTGGGATTTGCCGAAAGGCACCTAAAGGACTCTGAGTGAAACAAGATTCTCAGGTCTGATGAAACTAAGATTGAACTCTTTGGCCTGAATGCCAAGCGTCACGTCTGGAGGAAACCTGGCACCATACCTACGGTGAAGCGTGGTGGTGGCAGCATCATGCTGTGGGGATGTTTTTCAGTGGCAGGGACTGGGAGACTAGTCAGGATCGAGGGAAAGATGAACGGAGCAAAGTACAGAGAGATCCTTGATGAAAACCTGCTCCAGAGCGCTTGGGACCTCAGACTGGGGGCGAAGGTTCAACTTCCAACAGGACAACGACCCTAAGAACACAGCCAAGACAACACAGGAGTGGCTTCGGGACAAGTCTCTGAATGTCCTTGAGTGGCCCAGCCAGAGCCCGGACTTGAACCTGATCGAACACCTCTGGAGAGACCTGAAAATAGCTGTGCAGCGACGCTCCCCATCCAACCTGACAGAACTTGAGAGGATCCGCAGAGAAGAATGATAGAAACTCCCCAAATAGAGGTGTGCCAAACTTGTAGCTTCATACCCAAGACTTGAGGCTGTAATCGCTGCCAAAGGTGCGTCAAGAAAGGCCTGAGTAAAGGGTCTGAATACTTGTTCTTTTTTATTTGTACATTTGCAAAAATGTGTCAAGTTTTTGCTTTGTCATTATGGGGTATTGTGATGTCATTATGGGGTATTGTGATGTCATTATGGGGTATTGTGTGTAGATTGAGGAGGGGGGGGGAAACTATTTAATCCATTTTAGAGTAAGGCTGTAACGTAACAATGTGGAAAAAGTCAAGGTGTCTGAATTCTTTCTGAATGCACTGTGTGTCACATCTTACTGTGGAACTAGCATCTTGTGAATCGTGTCTCAGGGTTGAGCTTTTACCACCATGTTGTTGTTGCCGCAGCTTTCTCAATCAATGTCGACCTCTGTCAGCGAGCATGGGCAACGCAATCAAGTACATCAAGAAAGAAATCTCCAATATTCCTAGCCAATGCAAAGAGGAGGAGGTAAATACAGTGTGTTACGAGGCCAGGTTGTGACCAGAAAGACTCATGTTTCACTCATCATATCCATATTATGTCTATGGTCATTTTGTCTCTCTCTCATCCCCATTTGGTCATTTTGTCTCTCTCTCACCCCCATGTGGTAATTTTGTCTCTCTCTCTCTCTCTCTCTCTCTCTCTCACTCCCATGTGGTCATTTTGTCTCTCTCTCACTCCCATGTGGTCATTTTGTCTCTCTCTCTCTCACTCCCATGTGGTCATTTTGTCTCTCTCTCTCACCCCATGTGGTCATTTTGTTTCTCTCTCTCTCACCCCATGTGGTCATTTTGTTTCTCTCTCTCTCACCCCATGTGGTCATTTTGTTTCTCTCTCTCTCACCCCATGTGGTCATTTTGTTTCTCTCTCTCTCACCACATGTGGTCATTTTGTTTCTCTCTCTCTCACCCCATGTGGTCATTTTGTTTCTCTCTCTCTCACCCCCATGTGGTCATTTTGTTTCTCTCTCTCTCACCCCCATGTGGTCATTTTGTGTCTCTCTCTCTCACCCCATGTGGTCATTTTATTTCTCTCTCTCTCACCCCCATGTGGTCATTTTACCTCTCTCTCTCAACCCCCCCCCCCCCCCCCACCCACCCACCCACCCTTGTGGTCATTTTGTCTCTCTCCCCCCCCTATAGGCGAAGACCAAACTGCTGCAGTGTATAGACCGTTACATAGAGGAGAAGATAGTTCTGGCAGCCAAGGCCATATCTAAATACGCTATAGAGAAGATCAGTGATGGAGACATCATTCTAGTTTATGGATGGTAAGAAAATAATAATGACTTTTAATCAAGAGGCCTCTTAGGGCCGGTCACCTGGACACTGATTAAGCCGAGTTAAATAGCACGGTCAATTGAGAATGTCCATTGAAATAGCTTTTCAGTCCAGGCCTAATCTTAATCTGTGTCTGGGAAACCGCTCCAAGGTGTTAATGACTAAGTGGAAACCGCTCCATGGTGTTAATGACTAAGTGGAAACCGCTCCATGGTGTTAATGACTAAGTGGAAACCGCTCCATGGTGTTAATGACTAAGTGGAAACCGCTCCAAGGTGTTAATGACTAAGTGGAAACCGCTCCATGGTGTTAATGACTAAGTGGAAACCGCTCCAAGGTGTTAATGATTAATGACTTAAATGCACCCACCTGGTGTCCCAGGTCTAAATCAGTCCCTGATTAGAGGGGAATCACCCACCTGGTGTCCCAGGTCTAAATCAGTCCCTGATTAGAGGGGAATCACCCACCTGGTGTCCCAGGTCTAAATCAGTCCCTGATTAGAGGGGAATCACCCACCTGGTGTCCCAGGTCTAAATCAGTCCCTGATTAGAGGGGAATCACCCACCTGGTGTCCCAGGTCTAAATCAGTCCCTGATTAGAGGGGAACAGTGGACAAAAATCCAGTGGAACTGGCTTTGAGGTCCAGAGTTGAGTTTGAGGGGTTAGGGGTCGGTACAATCCAGTAGAATCCAGGCCTGCGTCCCTTCGCCTCCCTTAGCAGATCTGGGACCAGGCTAGGGGTCAGTAAGGAACTCATCAGTTCTTGATGTCATATCCTGTCCTTCCGTAGCTCGTCCCTGGTGAACCACATCCTGTGCGAGGCGTTTGAGAAGAGCAGGAAGTTCCGTGTTATTGTGGTGGACAGCCGGCCTCGTCTGGAGGGAAGGGAGGCTCTGAGACGTCTCGTACAGAGAGGCATCAGCTGCACCTACGTCCTGATTTCTGCCCTCTCATACATACTACCTGAGGTAACCTAGTCCTCATCTCTGCCCTCATACATACTACCTGAGGTAACCTCGTCCTCATCTCTGTCCTCATACATACTACCTGAGGTAACCTAGTCCTCATCTCTGCCCTCTCATACATACTACCTGAGGTAACCTCGTCCTCTTCTCTGCTCTCATACATACTACCTGAGGTAACCTAGTCCTCATCTCTGCCCTCTCATACATACTACCTGAGGTAACCTAGTCCTCATACATACTACCTGAGGTAACCTAGTCCTCATACATACTACCTGAGGTAACCTAGTCCTCATCTCTGCCCTCTCATACATACTACCTGAGGTAACCTAGTCCTCATCTCTGCCCTCTCATACATACTACCTGAGGTAACCTAGTCCTCATCTCTGCCCTCTCATACATACTACCTGAGGTAACCTAGTCCTCATCTCTGCCCTCATACATACTACCTGAGGTAACCTAGTCCTCATCTCTGCCCTCTCATACATACTACCTGAGGTAACCTAGTCCTCATACATACTACCTGAGGTAACCTAGTCCTCATCTCTGTCCTCATACATACTACCTGAGGTAACCTAGTCCTCATCTCTGCCCTCTCATACATACTACCTGAGGTAACCTAGTCCTCATCTCTGCCCTCTCATACATACTACCTGAGGTAACCTAGTCCTCATTTCTGCCCTCTCATACATGCTACCTGAGGTAACCTAGTCCTCATCTCTGCCCTCTCATACATGCTACCTGAGGTAACCTAGTCCTCATCTCTGCCCTCTCATACATACTACCTGAGGTAACCTAGTCCTCATCTCTGCCCTCATACATACTACCTGAGGTAACCTAGTCCTCATCTTTGCCCTCTCATACATACTACCTGAGGTAACCTAGTCCTCATCTCTGCCCTCTCATATATACTACCTGAGGTAACCTAGTCCTCATCTCTGCCCTCTCATACATACTACCTGAGGTAACCTAGTCCTCATACATACTACCTGAGGTAACCTAGTCCTCATCTCTGTCCTCATACATACTACCTGAGGTAACCTAGTCCTCATCTCTGCCCTCTCATACATACTACCTGAGGTAACCTAGTCCTCATCTCTGCCCTCATACATACTACCTGAGGTAACCTAGTCCTCATCTCTGCCCTCTCATACATACTACCTGAGGTAACCTCGTCCTCATCTCTGTCCTCATACATACTGTTAGGGTTGCGAAAGTTCAACTGAGATAGGAACAATAGTACACCTGAACTTGGTTAAAATAATTGTTTAATTCAAAAGTTAATAAATGGCAAATACAATTTCCGTATATACGGGTTCAATGTTTCATCACGCAGGATAAGACAGAGAACTGATTTGTTTCTGACAAAGATATTATATTATACTCTGACAGAGGTTAGTTCCCACTTCCGAGCCGGCCTGTCAGAGTAGAGACTGGGCGTGGTTTAGACTTACCCAGCCTATCGTTGATGTTGGCGCCTTAAGCCAGTCCTGGCCCCTTAGCGCATGTGATGTCCCGACGCTGTTGCTGTGTAGATTACGCTCCTTCACCCCAAAGACTGAGGTCAGACAGTTTTATAACATTGTCTGAGATATCTGCACCTGTATACAATGGCCACTGTTCGCTCAAGGCTAACTACAGCTTCCCAGCTTCTTATCTGAGCTAACTGTTACTTCCAGCACACACACACAGACATCCAGGCGCCCAGAACAACAGGTTGTCAATATCAAATCACGTTTGTTATAGTATTCAATCACATATAATACAGTTGCTAATCACGTTTGTTATAGTATTGGGTTATAGTGCATGACTCAGAACCTCACATATGTTTTTCGTGTGTATCGTTTATCTGTTATTGTCTGGTCAGCAGTCTCCTGATTCACCCCCCTCCTGTGTCTCTCTAAGATTAGCACAGTCTCGTCACCCAGTACAGCGCCCACCTGCTGATACATTTGTTTCATACCCACACATATTTCATACACACACACATTCAGACTGCTTGTTCATATCTTATGCTCAGATACATTTGTTGCAATTTCAGGCTGTGGCCTCATGGTTAGACAGAGCACTTTCAAACTTTAATGCATAAGAAGCCCTACTAGCTTATAGTTAGTTAAGCATGTCAAAAAACCTTATAAAAACCCCACAATACTACCTGAGGTAACCTAGTCCTCATCTCTGCCCTCTCATACATACTACCTGAGGTAACCTAGTCCTCATACATACTACCTGAGGTAACCTAGTCCTCATACATACTACCTGAGGTAACCTAGTCCTCATGCATACTACCTGAGGTAACCTAGTCCTCATGCATACTACCTGAGGTAACCTAGTCCTCATACATACTACCTGAGGTAACCTAGTCCTCATACATACTACCTGAGGTAACCTAGTCCTCATACATACTACCTGAGGTAACCTAGTCCTCATACATACTACCTGAGGTAACCTAGTCCTCATACATACTACCTGAGGTAACCTAGTCCTCATACATATTTATTTTATGTATATTCATATTATTTCCATAGTGATGAATACTCATGACTCTCTCTTATCTCTCTGCAGCAGACATGGAGTGAGCAATATGTTTGGAACATCAAATCGCAATAAAATCACAATATTGAATTGCAACACTTACAGGGCCTTATTCATACCCCTTGACTTATTCCACATTTTTTGTTGTCTGTCTGAATTCAAAATGGTTTTAAATGTATTTTTTTTCCTCTCACCCATCTACACACCCCCCATAATGACATCACAATACCCCATAATGACATCACAATACCCCATAATGACAAAGTGAAAACATGTTTTCAGATTTATTGAAAATTAAATACAGAAATATTTAATTTACATATGTATTCACACCCCTTTGCTATGACACTTGAAATTGAGCACACTTTCGTTTGATGATCCTTGAGATGTCACTACAACTTGATTGGCCCACCTGTGGCCAATTCAATTGTTTGGACATGATTTAGGAAGAAACACCTGTCTATGTAAGATCCCACAGATGACAGTGCATGTCAGAGCAGAACCTATATCATGAAGTCCAAAGAACTGTCCATAGATCTCTGAGATATAATTATGATGAGGCATATATCTGGGGAAGGGTATAAAACAACTCCTAGAATGTTGAAAGTTTCCAAAATCACAGTGGTTTCCATCATTGGGAAGGAAAAAATATGTAACTACCCAGACTGTCTAGAGCTGGCCGTCCGACCAAACTGAACTACCTAGACTCTGTCTAGAGCTGGCTGTCTGACCAAACTGAACTACCCAGACTCTGTCTAGAGCTGGCTGTCTGACCAAACTGAACTACCTAGACTCTGTCTAGAGCTGGCTGTCTGACCAAACTGAACTACCCAGACTGTCTAGAGCTGGCCGTCTAACCAAACTGAACTACCCAGACTCTGTCTATAGCTGGCTGTCTGACCAAACTGATCAACTTAGACTCTGTCTAGAGCTGGCCGTCTGACCAAACTGAACTACCCAGACTCTGTCTAGAGCTGGCTGTCTGACCAAACTGATCAACTTAGACTCTGTCTAGAGCTGGCTGTCTGACCAAACTGATCAACTTAGACTGTCTAGAGCTGGCTGTCTGACCAAACTGAACTACCCAGACTCTGTCTAGAGCTGGCTGTCTGACCAAACTGATCAACTTAGACTCTGTCTAGAGCTGGCCGTCCGACCAAACTGATCAACTTAGACTCTGTCTAGAGCTGGCCGTCCGACCAAACTGATCAACTGGGTAAGAAGGACCTTGGTCAGGGAGGTGACCAAGAACCCAATGACCAGTCTGACAAAACTACAGAGTTCCTTGGATGAGATGGGAGAACCTGCCAGAAGGACAACAGTCTCTACCGCACTTCACCAAGCTGGGCTTTATGGGAAAGTGGCAAGATGGAAGCCATTCCTGAGAAAAAGGCACATGACTGCACGCCTGGAGTTTGTAAAAAGGCACGTGAAAGACTGCGATCATAAGGCAAAATATTCTGTGGTCTGATGAGACAAAAATGTAACTCTTTGGCCTGAGTGCTAAGCACTATGTCTGGAGAAAACCAGGCACAGCTCATCACCTGTCCTAACACCAACCCTATCGTGAAGCATGGTGGTGGCAGCAGGGACTCGGCCACTGGTAAGGATAGAGGGAAGAATGATTGGAGCCAAATACAGGCAAATCCTTGATGAGAACCTGCTTCAGAGTGCAAACAACATTAGACTGAGGTGAAGATTTATGTTACACCAGGACAATGACCCCAAGCATACAGCCAAAGCAACACTGGAATGGCTTCAGAACAAGAATGTGAAAGTCCCTGAGTGGCCCAGACTTGAATCCCATTGAAAATCTGGAAAGACTTGAAGATTGCTGTCCACCACTGCACTCCATCTAACTTAACAGAGTTTGAGAGAATCTGCAAGGAAGAATGGGAGAAAATCCCGAAATCCAGATACAGACATACCCAAGACGACTCAAAGCTGTAATCGCCGCCAAAGGTGCTTCTTCAAAGTGTTGACTCATTGGGTGTGATTACTTATGTAAACGATATATTTCTGTATTTCATTTTCAATACATTTGCTACAATTTCTAAACATGTTTTCACCGTCATTATGGGTGAGCTACAAAATCTTTTAAATCCGTTTAGAATTCCGTCTCTTTCTGAAGGCACTGTAGAATCGTGAGAATCGCAGTAAATATCGTATCGGCACCTAAGTATCGCAATAACATCGTGTCATCCCTGGCAGTAGCCAGCCCTACCACCTGATGTGAGCACAAAATAGTTGTTTGCCTCTTTTAGAGGACTGGAGGTGTCATTGCACTGTGGAACTTTATCATTTAGGCACTTGTTGATTTTTATCACGTCGTGGGACCTCTTGTAGAAAATCCAAAAGCCCAGTGAATGGTTTTCCTTACAATGTTCTTTCGGTTTTAACTCTCTCGCTTTTCCCTGTTCTTTTAACTAACCTCCCCACAGCACATGCAACTAACTGGATGTCCGTTTTTATAAATGGTCTAATTTAACTCCAAATTCAATCATTAAACTTGCCCCTTTTCCCCCAGGTCTCTAAGGTGTTCCTGGGTGCCCATGCCCTGCTGGCTAATGGCTACGTGATGTCTCGTGTGGGCACCTCTCAGATAGCTCTGGTGGCCAGGACGTTCAACGTCCCAGTCCTGGTCTGCTGTGAAACGTACAAGTTCTGTGAGAGGGTGCAGACTGACTCCTTTGTCTCCAATGAGCTCGGTAAGGTGGCAAGCATTCATTTAGCCTTCTTGAGTGTATTATTGAATAAGTAAGGCATGAGAACCTAAGGATTATGGTGTGAGAACTCCCGACTGAGGGCTGCTCTGAGCCTAGGACCGGGAAACTCCCCCTTAAGGACTGTTATCACACAATAATTTCCGAGTTCGAGCACCTTGTTTTTTTAATAAAACAGTTAGCCAATTTTTTTTTTTTTTTTAAGATTAACCATATGTTTTCATTTAAAAACATGAACATTTTAATGAGTAAATTAGTTTTATTTCATCCTTCCACCAGACGATATATTCCGGGCAAAAGCCAGTTGTTAGTTCTGAGGTTCTAAAGTTGCTAGCCAAACAGGTTGGTCGTTAATTCTATTGGGATGTTTTAACCCAGTCGTTCATTCCATTCATTCCACGTTGCTATGCTAAACAAATCATTGGCATGTTAGCTTTATAGCATGAGGTACAAATAGGCAACAACCAGTTGATTGTCGAGTCAATAAGATGTTTATGGAGGATAGCTAGGCTAACGTTACTTCTCCTTTGCTAGCTAAAGTTAGCTAGCCAACTAAAGCTAACACACAATCACAAACAAGCAGCTGGATTGACAGCAAACTGTGCATTTTTTAGTTTGTTTGACCTTTGTTTCTATTGCCATTTCTTTTGGATATATCCATTATACTGATCCTAATAAATGAATTGGCCTGGCTCAGAGGCTGTCTGTCTCGTTCATATGCATGGCACGGTGGAGATCCAAAAGGAAAAACAAACTAACATGTTGCACGGGTCAGATAGGCTTAATCCCTGCTGTACCAAACCAAATGCTAGGCAAGAAGGATGGGAAAATAAGTCTACTCTCCATGGAAGATTAATTTTATGAATGCTTGGCTGGGCTGCAGGACAATGGATTACATTTATGAATGCTTGGCTGGGCTGGGCTGGGCTGCAGGACAATGGATTACTGTTAGTGGAATTAAATAATTCCTCTAATGTACTCATTAATTAAATTCAATCTGTCTATTTATAAGAATTTGTAAGATACTTATTAACATAAAATAGACAGGATACAGTCTTATTAAAATTAGATAATAGTGTTTATTCTCGGAGCACGCTCCCATTTGATCATAAACACAGGTTTATATACAAGATATGACGTCATAGGTTACAGAATAAGTCTCATTGTCCTGACAAATAGAAAACAGGTTCAAAAGTTCATTCCAACTTCACAGCACACACACATGACACATAATATAATCAATTATCCTGAAGGCTCACTATAATTTATTACCACTTTAGCAGACAACTCAAGATAATGGAAGACCTAAAAAGTTACCCACAGCCTTATCTAACACCTCAGGGCTAAGTTGGGTCAGTTCAACCATAGTTTAACGACCCTTTCTGCTTATTTTATGACCCACAACACAGATCTCTTTTCACCAGGCGTGCAGAGTTCAATTAGTTATAGTTTTATCTAAAGCTAGAATTTGTTTTAACTATTTATTAACAAAATTCCTAACAATTACATTTATGAATGCTTGGCTAGGCTGCAGGACAATGGATTATATTTATGAATGCTTGGCTGGGCTGCAGGACAATGGATTACATTTATGAATGCTTGGCTGGGCTGCAGGACAATGGATTACATTTATGAATGCTTGGCTCCCCACAGCACATGCAACTAACTGTATGTCCGTTTTTAGAAATGGTGGGACAGTTTATGAATGCCTGGCTGGGCCGTGGGACAGTGGATTGATACTTGAAATGGAATTATAGAATTTTGCGTGGATTATCGCCAACAACTAATGGCTATTGACCAATCAGGATCCAAACTTAGCGTTTTCTAAGTTGAAGTAAAAACCTACAGTATATAATTATCGTATTAGAGCTAATAGATGAATCTACAGTATGAAGCCACAATAATTCTGCTACCCAAGAATAGTAAAGCCCCATTTGCTCTGCTATTTGAGCCAGTAATCAGCCTGTTACCAACCCTTAGTAAACTTTTGGGAAAAAATGTATTTTACAAAATACAATGCTATTTTACTGTAAACAAATTGACAACAGGCTTTCAGCACGCTTATAGGGAAGGATGTTCAAGCACAGGACTTACACAAATGACTGATGATTGGCTGAGAGAAATTGTTGAGAAAAAGATTGGGGCTGTTTTATTAGACTTCAGTGCGGCTTTTGACATTATCGATCATAGTCTGCTGCTGGAAAAACGTATGTGTTATGGCTTTACACCCCCTGCTATATTGTGGATAAAGAGTTACCTGTCTAACAGAACACAGAGGGTGTTCTTTAATGGAAGCCTCTCCAACATAATCCAGGTAGAATCAGGCATTCCCCAGGGCAGCTGTCTAGGCCCATTACTTTTTAAATCTTTATTAATGACCTGCCACTGGCTCTCGGTAAAACCGGTGCACCAATGTATGCGGATGACTCAACACTATACATATCAGCTACTACAGTGACTGAAATCACTGCAACACTTATCAAAGAGTTGCAGTTAGTTTCAGAGTGCGTGGCAAGGAATAATTTAGTCCTAAATATTTCTAAAACTAAAAGCATTGTATTTGGGACAAATCATTCACTAAACCCTAAACCTCGACTAAATCTTGTAATAAATAATGTGGTAATTGAGCAAGTTGAGGTGACTAAACTGCTTGGAGTAACCCTGGATTGTAAACTGTCATGGTAAAAATATGTTGATGTAACAGTAGCTAAGATGGGGAGAAGTCTGTCCATAATAAAGCGCTGCTCTGCCTTCTTAACAGCACTATCAACAAGGCAGGTCCTACAGGCCTTAGTTTTGTCGCACCTGGACTACTGTTCAGTCGTGTGGTTAGGTGCCACAGAGGGACATCGGAAAATTACAATTGGCTCAGAACAGGGCAGCATGACTGTCTCTTGGATGTACACAGAAAGCTAACATTAACAATATGCACGTCAATCTCTCATGGCTCAAAGTAGAGAGAGATTGACTTCATCACTACTTGTTTTTGTAAGAAGTGTTGACATCCTGAATGCACCGAACTGTCTGTTTAAACTACTAGCACACAGCTCAGACACACATGCATATACCCCACAAGACATGCCACCAGAGGTCTCTTCACAATCCCCAAGTCCAGAACAGACTATGGGAGGTAGACAGTACTACATAGAGCCATGACTACATGGAACTCTATTCTACATCAGGTAACTGATGCAAGCAGTAGACTCAGATTTAAGAAAGAGGTAAAAATACACCTTATGGAACAGCGGGGACTGTGAAGAGACACACACACACAGGTACAGACACATGATAATACACACACTCTACACACATGTACGTTGTATTGTATATATGTGGTAGTACAGTAGTGGCCTGAAGGAACACACTAAATGTATTGGATAAAGTGTAATGTCATGTCATATTTGAAATTGTATACAACTGCCTTAATGTCGCTGGACCCCAGGAAGAGTAGCTGCTGCCTTGGCAGGAATTAATGGATCTCCATAATAAACCCCAGGGAGAGTAGCTGCTGCCTTGGCAGGAATTAATGGATCTCCATAATAAACCCCAGGGAGAGTAGCTGCTGCCTTGGCAGGAACTAATGGGGATCCATAATAAACCCCAGGAAGAGTAGCTGCTGCCTTGGCAGGAACTAATGGGGATCCATAATAAACCCCAGGGAGAGTAGCTGCTGCCTTGACAGGAACTAATGGGGATCTATAATAAACCCCAGGAAGAGTAGCTGCTGCCTTGACAGGAACTAATGGGGATCCATAATAAACCCCAGGAAGAGTAGCTGCTGCCTTGGCAGGAATGAATGGGTATCCATAATAAATCCCAGGAAGAGTAGCTGCTGCCTTGGCAGGAATTAATGGGGATCCATAATAAACCCCAGGAAGAGTAGCTGCTGCCTTGGCAGGAATTAATGGGGATCCATAATAAACCCCAGGAAGAGTAGCTGCTGCCTTGGCAGGAATGAATGGGGCTCCATAATAAACCCCAGGAAAAGTAGCTGCTGCCTTGGCAGGAACTAATGGGGATCCATAATAAACCCCAGGAAGAGTAGCTGCTGCCTTGACAGGAATTAATGGGGATCCATAATAAACCCCAGGAAGAGTAGCTGTTGCCTTGACAGGAACTAATGGGGATCCATTATAAACCCCAGGAAGAGTAGCTGCTGCCTTGGCAGGAACTAATGGGGATCCATAATAAACCCCAGGAAGAGTAGCTGCTGCCTTGACAGGAACTAATGGGGATCCATTATAAACCCCAGGAAGAGTAGCTGCAGCCTTGACAGGAACTAATGGGGATCCATAATAAACCCCAGGAAGAGTAGCTGCAGCCTTGACAGGAACTAATGGGGATCTATAATAAACCCCAGGAAGAGTAGCTGCTGCCTTGACAGGAACTAATGGGGATCCATAATAAACCCCAGGAAGAGTAGCTGCTGCCTTGGCAGGAATGAATGGGTATCCATAATAAATCCCAGGAAGAGTAGCTGCTGCCTTGGCAGGAATTAATGGGGATCCATAATAAACCCCAGGAAGAGTAGCTGCTGCCTTGGCAGGAATTAATGGGGATCCATAATAAACCCCAGGAAGAGTAGCTGCTGCCTTGGCAGGAATGAATGGGGCTCCATAATAAACCCCAGGAAAAGTAGCTGCTGCCTTGGCAGGAACTAATGGGGATCCATAATAAACCCCAGGAAGAGTAGCTGCTGCCTTGACAGGAATTAATGGGGATCCATAATAAACCCCAGGAAGAGTAGCTGCTGCCTTGACAGGAACTAATGGGGATCCATTATAAACCCCAGGAAGAGTAGCTGCTGCCTTGGCAGGAACTAATGGGGATCCATAATAAACCCCAGGAAGAGTAGCTGCTGCCTTGACAGGAACTAATGGGGATCCATAATAAACCCCAGGAAGAGTAGCTGCAGCCTTGACAGGAACTAATGGGGATCTTTAATAAATACAATAGAATGAAATGTTTTAGTTGATGAGTTTGGGTCGTTTCCTTTCTACTTCCTGGTAACCTAGATATGGATCCTTGGTCATTGTTTTATTTAAACTCGGCAAGTCAGTTAAGAACAAATTCTTATTTACAATGAGGTAACCCGGATGATGCTGGGACAATTGTGCGCCACTCTATGGGACTCCCAATCACGGCCGTTTGTGATACAGCCTGGAATCGAACCAGGGTCTGTAGTGACGCCTCTAGCGCTGAGATGTAACCTAGATAGGGATCTGTAATATGAACTTCGATCAACACAATTATCCAGATATTAAAAATGATCTTCCTGACTTGAATAGAAACATCAGTAGCAATGCAACACTCACAAACCCTCTTTTTTTTTTTTTTTTCCTCAGATGACCCCGATGACCTGATGGTGACCCGGAAGGGGAAGACCCAGCTGGAGAACTGGCAGGACGTCAGCTCCCTGGGTCTGTTGAACCTGGTCTACGACGTCACACCACCAGACTTTGTGGACCTGGTCATCACAGACCTGGGCATGATCCCGTGCACCTCAGTTCCTGTTGTTCTCAGGGTCAAAAACCTGGACCAGTAAGAGATGGAAGGGGAATGACGCAGGGTAGAGTCGCAGACTGATGATGCATCTGACTTGATGTGGTGTTCTATAAGAAGCACTTGTGTTTGAGAGTTGTAAGCTATGGGCACCCTATTCTCTATATAGTGTACTTTATTAGGTCATACGGTTCCAAAATGGGAGTGTACACTTATGTTTCCGATGACCATTCTAGAATGCATGGACCTACCAAATACATTGTTTTAATTGTTAGTGTTGATATTGGACCGGGTCTTTAGACTCTCCATTTGCTCAGTCTTTCTACATGCTAGGCTATATCCACTGTAACAGCTGGCCATAAAAAAAGACTACAGAAGTGTTCTACTCTGAGCAGGCATTCACACCTGCACTTTTAGCATGTAATAAATATCAGAAATGGCACATTATTTTTTTAAACGAGTTTCCTGTGTGTTCTTTTGACAGTGTTGACGATAAAGGGTTTGGCCTGTGGGGTGGGTAGAAGGTATAGGGAACCGGTCCCACATAGCATCTCAGTGTAGGAGAGTTGACCTGGTATCTCTCCATACAATTGTATTCATTATGATCAAAAAGACTAAATTGACTCTAAATCAGCACTCCTACTCAGCCTGTGGATACGGGCTTGATCAAAGGAAAATCTCAAAACGGCAGACGTGGCAATGAAGTCCCAAGATTTCTGTTTTTGAGCGTTTTCAAAGTTATTTCAAATAATGTTATTTTTGTTGCTGTAGGTGTGTATCCTAAATGCTGTATCCTCATTCAAACTACAGAAAAAACATTTGACCTGTTCTGATTTAATTAGGTACTGCTGTGGCTTAAAACACCTATTATGAAGTTTTAGTCTTAGTAACCATGATTGGAACATACATTGAGTTCCAGTTTATGTTGAATGTAATAGACAACACTGTTGGAAGAAAAGAGAATGTCTCTTTTTAATGACTTTTCTATAGTGTTCCATAACGTATCTATCGCAGAGAGGTTTTATTAGAGAGAGAGAGAGATCAAACACAACTAGTTTTCAATGAACTGCTCAATGGCGCAGAGGAAATTGGACAGATTGAGGTTTCTGGTCAGTACATAAGTCACCTGTGTGCCGTTCAGAATGACTCTTCAGGTCGAGACACACACACACACACACACAGCAAATCACTTGAGTCCGTGTATAACATCTTTCTTTAATTAAAGGTAAAATACAAAAAGGCAACCCATTTCAGTTTATAAACATCAATTCATCTGTAACCATGTATGAACAAGTCAACATTAGCGGTACTGTCTGCAAGCAATGTGTTTTGCTCATGTCTCCCTATAATGGGATTTTATCAAGTCGATATCTTGTCAGTTTTCCCAAACAATTAAAATATTTTGTTGCTATTGCAATTTATATTGCACATTATATAGCTCCTACTACAAATGACTTATTCACATGCAAAGTAGATGACGTTACCTGCTTCAGTTATGGTCTTAGTAAACCATGACTGGAACATAAATTGAGTTCCAGCTCATGTTGAACATAATGCCATGTTGATCGAGATAAATGGCTGCTAGCTGTACAACAATTGCAAAATTTGTGGCGATTACACACTGAGCATCGAAAACACTGTCAATTCTGACAGAGTGCCTTTCAAAGATAAGTCTTAAAACAATGTCATATGGGCCTAGAGACCATCTCCTCTATCAACAGTCCACTGTCAGCATTATAACATTAACCCCAGAGACCATCTCCTCTATCAACAGTCCACTGTCAGCATTATAACATTAACCCCAGAGACCTCCCCTCTATCAACAGTCCACTGTCAGCATTATAACATTAACCCCAGAGACCTCCCCTCTATCAACAGTCCACTGTCAGCATTATAACATTAACCCCAGAGACCATCCCCTCTATCAACAGTCCACTGTCAGCATTATAACATTAACCCCAGAGACCATCTCCTCTATCAACAGTCCACTGTCAGCATTATAACATTAACCCCAGAGACCATCCCCTCTATCAACAGTCCACTGTCAGCATTATAACATTAACCCCTGAGACCATCTCCTCTATCAACAGTCCACTGTCAGCATTATAACATTAACCCCAGAGACCACCCCCTCTATCAACAGTCCACTGTCAGCATTATAACATTAACCCCTGAGACCATCTCCTCTATCAACAGTCCACTGTCAGCATTATAACATTAACCCCTGAGACCATTTCAATCAACAGTCCACTCAGCATTTCCCCTGCTGTTTCAGGTCAGTACCACTTGAAAATGTCCTAGGACTAGGCCTCAGACCAGGGGCTCGGGTACAACCTCAGACTGATATGGCCTTGCGTCTTTGGGTGACCCATAGCAGGATGGAGACCAGGACCGTGGAGCCCGCTAGAGGCCCGAACACCTGGATTATAGGAAACTCTCCCTGCCAACAACACACAGACAACAACAATTTAATTTTGTGCAATAGCAGTTATTTTTTTATTTTGAAGGGTTTCATATGACCATAGCAGTTATTAAGTTTGAACAGGCTGTGAGTTTGTTTACTTTGGCAGTTCATACTTGCGTTGTCTTCAACAATCAGTGACAGAATGTGGATATTAATGAATAAGCTATTGTTTTTTTTTAATGTGATGCAACTTATCGCCATTGTCCCAAAAATAATAATATAACATTTTGTAAGAATATTTTCCAATAACTGACAGGGAGGCTGTGTTGTAGTAGTAACTGACCTCTCGAAGACACTTGTATCCACGGAAGTCCTCCACGCAGCTACATTGAAAGAAGCCCGGACCGTATGGTACACAGAGAGAGTTCTCAGGGCAGTTCAACGCTGTAGAAGCAAAGTTATGGGGTGAGAAGAAGCATATAAGATACTGTATAAACTGTCAGTTATAAAGACTAATGCCAGTTCACTGTATATAGAATCACAGGTAAGGTGGCACCCATTTTTTTTTTATATAGTTCCCCAAATTAAGTTAAACTAGAAATAAGGATTGTTTGTTTACTCAACAAAACAATGTCACATAGCAGAAAACCGTAACGGTAAGTGACCCGACTTACACAAATAATCAGTCTGGTTACAGATGTCTTTCTGTCCTTCACAAAAATGAGTTTCCCCTTTGACCTTCACCTTATCCCATGATGCATTGCCTCCTGGACAGACCAGGTTGGCAGGCAGAATCCTTACAGGTCGAAAGAAGAAAACGAGTATTTTTAGAACCCCAAGACCAAATTGCTTTGCATCAGAGCTACTGAAGTGCCCAGTCCCTGAGAGTACAGTACAGGAGATATTTAGCAATAGTGTTATTGGCAAACATTGATGGACAGTAAAATGTGTATTATAATTTACAGCTCAGTTATAATAATTATGGCATTGTGCTTACAGGTTAGCTAACTGGATAAAGCCTTCAAACAGTGAATCGTCCAGGTTTACAATGGGGTTCAGTGAGAGATCTCTGCAAAGTCGAGAGAGAGAAAACAGAAGTTAACGCAGCACATAGTAACACACTGATCATTTATGTCAATGTGAACAGTCTGTTTTTTCATACATTGTTGTAGCGTTGAATGCATCTCGAAGGTCTTCCACACGGCTCAGGGAACAGTTTGATAGGTCCAACCTGAGGGAAACGTAAAGAGTGTGACTAATACATGTTGATTAGGGCACAGACAGTATAAACAAAAAAAACTAGGACAGATACTGGCTACAAGACAAGTCATCACTTGGTACATTTAAATATATATATATATATTTGACCTTTATTTATACAGGTTTTTCTCATTGAATTCCCAATCTGGCCCTCAAACCATCATGGTCACCTAATAATCCCCAGTTTACAATTGGCTCATTCATCCCCCTCCTCTCCCCTGTAACTATTCCCCAGGTCGTTGCTGCAAATGAGAACGTGTTCTCAGTCAACTTACCTGGTAAAATAACGGTAAAATAAAAATAAAATAAAAATAAAAAATTGAGAGAACATCTATTTTCCAATAGTTTTTGGATGTTACTAAATGTTATTACACAAAGTATTTGTCCTCTATGTGCAATTCAGTAGGACCACCAGATTATCAACTGCAAAAGGTTACAAAAACAAATGCTTTTCAAAGCACAACATCTACTTCCTACCCGATGACGTGGTCAGCATCCCTGACGTTTTCTTTTCGCAGCAGGCAGCAGCGGCCATCAATCAAACCCGCAGACGCGGAACAGAACTGGCTCACAGCTGTGCCGTTCTGGACTGTCCCGTTGCAGAGATGGCACAGGCCCTGTTGTTGTTGTTGTTGTTGTGGACCACAAATACACAACACGGAGCTATTCACAACGCCTTTTTTGACAAGCCTGTAGCCTAGCAACAATAGCTTTCTACAACAAATGCTTCAGAAAAAAACTATTTTACAGGCAACTATTGACCAATACTAAAGCTTCGAGCGACAAATCAAATTGTATTTGTCACATGCGCCGAATACAATACAGTGAAATGCTTACTTACAAGCCCTTAATCAACAATGCAGTTCAATCTCAGTGAGTGTGTAGCATGCAGGCTAGCAGCAGACAGTTACAATGAAACAACGCTGAGTGTAGCGTAGCAGTTACAATGTAACAACACAGTGTAGTAACATAATTACAATGTAACACATCCGAGTGTATAAACAACGTAACCACTCTACTCTGAGTGTAGAAACAGTTAACTACAATGTAATAACAACAACGAGTGTAGCCTAGCATCAGCAGTAACAATTGAACGGATCTGATATGACACTGAACAGCATTGCCTATAGATCTCAAGCAGACCCTTACCTGTAACTCAGTCAGTTGATAACCACCAGAGAAACAGACATGAATGAACAACAAGACCACTGCTGCATTCTGCTGGCTGTGTCCAGCGGTCATTTTCGACGGCGCAAGTCACATGACCGGAACGTATGTGACTGTAAGCGAGTGAATCACGGCCGTGTCCCCGATAGTACTCGTCTCCTTGCCTCGTTTCCTTTTCCCCCTTGATTGGTGCTCGATTTGAATAGATAAAAAAAAACACTATGGTAGACTGATATATAAATAAATAAAGGTAAAATACCGTTCAAAAAGATCGTATGTTTTTGCTTTTAGACCTAATATTCTTTCTGTTCAGATTAATGATCAGTTAGAGACAAGAGAATATAAAAGGAAACCAAAGTGTTTGAACGCAGACAGTGCTTCATGACGTTACAATTTGCGCAACATTTTTAGCATACCTAAAATGCAGCCTATAGATTGAAGATGTTGTATTTAACCTTTATCTAAACTAGGCAAGTCAGTTAAGAACAAATTCTTATTTACAATAACGGCCTACCGGGGAACAGTGCGTTAACTGCCTTGTTCAGGGGCAGAACGACAGATTGTTACCCTTGTCAGCTCGGGAATTCAAAATAGCGATCTTTCGGTTACTGGCCCGAACGCTATAACCACTAGACTACCTGCCGCTCCATGCATCTCAAAGAGAGAGCCTATTAGACTGTAGTAGTCTATTAAATATGTTGTATTATTAATTGTCTATATTTATTTGTTCCTTGCCTTTCAAGACAAACAAAATGCACAGGTTTACATGGCCAATTTAAAAAAAAAATGAAATTCACAAAATAATTTACAATTTTTATAATATTGACATTAAGGAAAACATTTCAATTGGTTTTGGAAGTTGTCTGGACTGCTCAAATGCACGGTCATCTGACCATCCTGACTCTCAGGAAAGCACCATCACAGAACAGGGGTCAGAATACAAGAGGAAATCATTTACCTAAGGAATTTTTTTGCATCCTGTTAGAAAATATCACATATTTTATGTATGTGTGGCCTAAACCCCAAAGTAAGTTCATCATTTTTTACGTGAATTCATTTAAAAGTAGGAATACAATTGTTTTGCGATGTTTGAAATAAATGTGGTCCCCTCTCTCAGAAATGGTTTGGACCGGAGGAGTGTTGCAACGCTTCTTAATGATCTACTTGATGCCCATTAGATACATTATTGCTGGACGGCTACAATGTATCCCGTTTTCGTGGATTAGTTACAAGTGTGTTTTCTCGAACCGCTTGCTCGCCATGGTAAACTATTTAGGAGAACTTCAAGACACAGAAAGAGTTCCAAAAAATATATAGGCTACAACACATCTGTGCTTGTTTTCTCTCTCTCAGTCGTTTGTACCATTTAGGGCAGTGACCAGGGGGGTTGCAGGAGCAAACTGCGTCTTTTTATCCGAAAGTTCTAATGATTACGCAAGTGAAGGGAATTGCCGGCACGAATTGGACAACGGATTGCTGTAACAGGGCCAACGGTGAATGTTTTTTTTTACCTCTACACACAGAGTCGACGAATAAGTTGAATTGTACTGCCAACAATGAAGGTGGAATTACCTAAATCTGCAACATGGCTGCTACGGGGATGCTAGTGGGAAAAGTTTAGAGTACTGACGTGGGAAAAGTTGTCTACTAATCCAGTACAGTACAGCAGGAATTGTTGGATAAAGAACATTTAAAAAAATTCTTCGTCGCCTCGGATTGAACAACGCACATTAACACTGTGGGTTGCCCGAGTAAGAGCGGAGGAGTGCAAGACTACTTTCTTCTTCAAATGATTGTAGTCATCACCAAGCAATCGCGTAGACTTTCTCTTCCAAGATTTTTTTTCTTCTTTTTTCTTCATCTTAAATAGTGCATCTCTCGTCCAGTGGGCCATCTGAAATCTAAAATGCATTTCTCCATTCCCGAAACGGAGGTTCGTTCGGGAGAACATGGATCAAAATATGTGGTGAGTTCCAGGACTGATTTTGTTGGTCTGTTTACGACGTACAGTTATTTTACTGCAGATTCCTAGAATTGGAAATCCATTGCAGGGACACCCCCCCCCCCCTTTACATCACAGGAGGTTGGTGGCACCTTAATTGGGGAGGACTGGCTCGTGGTAATGGCAGGAGCGGAATGGGTGGAATGGTTGCCCCCAGGTCTACCCCATTCATAGAGCTAAGCCAATTGATGATAGTGTCTTCTGACTGGGGGAGTTTTAAGTGCCCGATGTTTGCTCTAAACATTAACATGTAACGTTACCGTTTGACATACTCCTTTTGGAAACGTAAGAAACTGATCTTTCATATCAGCAAGAAATACTTTTCAAAAAATAAAAGGGGAAATTCCTACACACCTTTTTTTTTTTTATAGGGTTAGGGTTAGTGTTCCCACACGGCCATATGTCCATGCTACAGAGCTTGTTTACAGAAGACAGACTGAATACAGAGGCCATCACCTGTGCTATTAGCTATCTAGCATGCTCTGAACTAGAGGTCGACCGATTTTATGATTTTTCAACGCCGATACCGATTATTGGAGGACCAGAAAAGCCGATACCGATTAATCGGCCGATTTTTATTTATTTATTTGTAATAATGACAATTACAACAATACTGAATGAACACTTATTTTAACTTAATATAATACATCAATAAAATCAATTTAGCCTCAAGTAAATAATGAAACATGTTCAATTTGGTTTAAATAATGCAAAAACAAAGTGTTGGAGAAGAAAGTAAAAGTGCAATATGTGCTATGTAAGAAAGCTAACGTTTAAGTCCCTTGCTCAGAACATGAGAACATATGAAAGCTGGTGGTTCCTTTTAACATGAGTCTTCATTATTCCCAGGTAAGAAGTTTTAGGTTGTAGTTATTATAGGAATTATAGGACTATTTCCCTCTATACCATTTGTATTTCATATACCTTTGACTGTTGGATGTTCTTATAGGCACTTTAGTATTGCCAGTGTAACAGTATAGCTTCCGTCCCTCTCCTCGCTTCTCCCTGGGCTCGAACCAGCAACACAACGACAACAGCCACCATCAAAGCAGCGTTACCCATGCAGAGCAAGGGGAACAACTACTAGAAGGCTCAGAGCGAGTGACGTTTGAAACGCTATTAGCGCGCGCTAACTAGCTAGCCATTTCACTTCGGTTACATCTCGGGAGTTGATAGGCTTGAAGTCATAAACGGCGCAATGCTTGACGCACAACGAAGAGCTGCTGGCAAAACGCACGAAAGTGCTGTTTGAAAATGTTTACGTGCCTGCTTCTGCCCACCACCGCTCAGTCAGATACTTAGATACTTGTATGCTTGTATGCTCAGTCAGATTATATGCAACGCAGGACACGCTAGATAATAGTGTAACGACCCTGGGTTTATAAGCGCGGAAATCGACTCTGCCGCTTGAGCATGCTTTTGCAGCACAGTCGATAGCGCGCCGGACTTCGGGCTAGAAGGTCGAGGGTTCGAGACCCGCTCCCTGCCTGTTTCATTACACTGGTGTCAGAAGTGGGATTCACATCACAGTCACATCAACCATGTGTAGTTAACTAGTGGTTATGATTGATTGTTTTTTATAAGATACGTTTAATGCTAGCTAGCAACTTACCTTGGCTTACTGCATTCGCGTAACAGGCAGTCTCCTTGTGGAGTGCAACAAGAGAGAGGCAGGTCGTTATTGCGTTGGACTAGTTAACTGTAAGGTTGCAAGACTGGATCCCCCGAGCTGACAAGGTGAAAATCTGTCGTTTTGCCCCTGAACAAGGCAGTTAACCCACCTAGGCCGTCATTGAAAATAAGAATGTGTTCTTTTTTATATATATATATATATACACTGCTCAAAAAAATAAAGGGAACACTTAAACAACACAATGTAACTCCAAGTCAATCACACTTCTGTGAAATCAAACTGTCCACTTAGGAAGCAACACTGATTGACAATAAATTTCACATGCTGTTGTGCAAATGGAATAGACAAAAGGTGGAAATTATAGGCAATTAGCAAGACACCCCCAATAAAGGAATGGTTCTGCAGGTGGTGACCACAGACCACTTCTCAGTTCCTATGCTTCCTGGCTGATGTTTTGGTCACTTTTGAATGCTGGCGGTGCTTTCACTCTAGTGGTAGCATGAGACGGAGTCTACAACCCACACAAGTGGCTCAGGTAGTGCAGTTCATCCAGGATGGCACATCAATGCGAGCTGTGGCAAAAAGGTTTGCTGTGTCTGTCAGCGTAGTGTCCAGAGCATGGAGGCGCTACCAGGAGACAGGCCAGTACATCAGGAGACGTGGAGGAGGCCGTAGGAGGGCAACAACCCAGCAGCAGGACCGCTACCTCCGCCTTTGTGCAAGGAGGTGCACTGCCAGAGCCCTGCAAAATGACCTCCAGCAGGCCACAAATGTGCATGTGTCTGCTCAAACGGTCAGAAACAGACTCCATGAGGGTGGTATGAGGGCCCGACGTCCACAGGTGGGGGTTGTGCTTACAGCCCAACACCGTGCAGGACGTTTGGCATTTGCCAGAGAACACCAAGATTGGCAAATTCGCCACTGGCGCCCTGTGCTCTTCACAGATGAAAGCAGGTTCACACTGAGCACATGAGCACATGTGACAGACGTGACAGAGTCTGGAGACGCCGTGGATAACGTTCTGCTGCCTGCAACATCCTCCAGCATGACCGGTTTGGCGGTGGGTCAGTCATGGTGTGAGGTGGCATTTCTTTGTGGGGCCGCACAGCCCTCCATGTGCTCGCCAGAGGTAGCCTGACTGCCATTAGGTACCGAGATGAGATCCTCAGACCCCTTGTGAGACCATATGCTGACAGATGCACATTTGTGGCCTGCTGGAGGTCATTTTGCAGGGCTCTGGCAGTGCACCTCCTTGCACAAAGGCGGAGGTAGCGGTCCTGCTGCTGGGTTGTTGCCCTCCTACGGCCTCCTCCACGTCTCCTGATGTACTGGCCTGTCTCCTGGTAGCGCCTCCATGCTCTGGACACTACGCTGACAGACACAGCAAACCTTTTTGCCACAGCTCGCATTGATGTGCCATCCTGGATGAACTGCACTACCTGAGCCACTTGTGTGGGTTGTAGACTCCGTCTCATGCTACCACTAGAGTGAAAGCACCGCCAGCATTCAAAAGTGACCAAAACATCAGCCAGGAAGCATAGGAACTGAGAAGTGGTCTGTGGTCACCACCTGCAGAACCATTCCTTTATTGGGGGTGTCTTTCTAATTGCCTATAATTTCCACCTTTTGTCTATTCCATTTGCACAACAGCATGTGAAATTTATTGTCAATCAGTGTTGCTTCCTAAGTGGACAGTTTGATTTCACAGAAGTGTGATTGACTTGGAGTTACATTGTGTTGTTTAAGTGTTCCCTTTATTTTTTTGAGCAGTGTATTTTAAAATTTTACCCCCTTTTCTCCCCAATTTTGTGGTATCCAATTGTTGGTAATTACTATCTTGTCTCATCGCTACAACTCCCGTACGTGCTCGGGAGAGACGAAGGTCGAAAGCCATGTGTCCTACGAAACACAACCCAACCAAGCCGCACTGCTTCTTAACACAGTGCGCCTCCAACCCGGAAGCCAGCCGCACCAATGTGTCGGAGGAAACACCTTGCAGCTGGCTACCTTGGTTAGCGCGCACTGCGCCCGGCCCGCCACAGGAGTCGCTGGTGCGCGATGAGACAAGGATATCCCTACCGGCCAAACCCTCCCTAACCCGGACGACGCTAGGCCAATTGTGGTGGACAATGGTGTTCCATGAAGAAAGGACATATATATATATTTATATTTTTTAATTCAGACTTTGTGTGTATCTATCAATCTATACTGTGTGCGTGTGTGTTTTTATTTTTTCAATTATAAAAGTTATATATTGGAAAGACACAATTTACATACATACATATAAAAGAATATGAAGTATGTGTTACCTTTGCTCAACTTATTTTCTGCTGTGCCGTTGTTGGCTGATTGGATGCCTTTCCCCCTTTTGAAGTGAAGGTGAAAATTGATGGCATACAGTAGCTTCACCTTTTTAACGATCAACGACCTGGCAACCCCATCACCTTTTTAACAATCAACGATCTGGCAACCCCATCACCTTTTTAACAATCATCGACCTGGCAACCCCATCACCTTTTTAACAATCATCGACCTGGCAACCCCATCACCTTTTTAACAATCATCGACCTGGCAACCCCATCACCTTTTTAACAATCATCGACCTGGCAACCCCATCACCTTTTTAACAATCATCGACCTGGCAACCCCATCACCTTTTTAAAAATCATCGACCTGGCAACCCCATCACCTTTTAAAAAATCATCGACCTGGCAACCCCATCACCTTTTTAAAAATCATCTACCTGGCAACCCCATCACCTTTTTAACAATCATCGACCTGGCAACCCCATCACCTTTTTAACAATCATCGACCTGGCAACCCCATCAGTTGAGACTTCAGGTCTGTTTTGAAATCCTCTGCCTGAAAGTGCTGGCTACAAACATGGACATTTCAGATATTTTTCCACTAGAGTATTCACATCATAGGCAGCATCTTTATTGCCGCCTAGCCACTGTCGGCTCTGAGGATAATCGCCGGCAGGTAACTGATGAAATGTTTCCCCAGCAGCCTGTGCTTGTAGTTTGCACATCCAGGTACTGGGCACCACAACATGAGTAACTTTACAGAAAAATGAATAGTTATTCGCAAGCTGATATTCTATGAACTAGTGGCTGGTCCAGTGAGTAATGTTAGCTATTCTCAACTGGATGTACCTCGACAAATCGCTATCTACTTCCCCAGAGTCAGATGAACTTGTGCATACCATTTTTTTTTTTTTGTCTCTGCATGCAGTCTGAAGGACGTTGCTAGCTAGCGCAATTGCTAACTAGCATTAGCGTAATGAGATACCCATAGACTTCCAGTCATTGTGCTAACGCTAGTTAGCACTGGCTTGCGAAACTACCTCTAACTTCCTTCATACTGGACACAGAGCCATAAAAATTATATCCACAAGTTCATCTGACTCTGGGGAAGTAGATAAAAGACATCATTGTCAAAATCACGAAGTATCCCTTTTACGATAGCTAAGTGAAACAACCACATTACAGTCATAGTAACACTTCACACCGACATCATCGTGGCGCAAAATAGTACGCAGTATCATCTGGATATGTATGTAACAGTTCAACAGTCATCTTCTGCTACTATTTCTGTCAAGCCGTCCACGCATACAGTTTGACACGTACGTTTGATAAATCCTAATGTACGCACCGCACAGAACGCACTGCAACTGCCTCTGCAACGCAATGCTGCAAGGCAAAAGCATGGTTTTCATTGGAAATTAATGTAATTCCGGTGTACCCAAAAAATGCAATGACACTGTTGGTGTGATCGAATTGTAAGAAAATGTTCCCTCGGTGCTAGTAGGAAAATACACAGTCACTGTCTCAGATGTAGCCTGAAGCAAAACGACTGTCTGTTGACAGCTGAGGGAACGGAGCAACACTGGAGTAAAGATTGCTGATTTTATAAAGGTCATTAAAGGTCTCCAGCTGCTGATGAGGCACGGATATACAGGTTTCAACCATTAACCACGAGTGCGTAGTGTAGCGGAGAGCGAGAGAGAGCAAAGTTCAAGGGGTAACGCTAACTGTCGTTAAGGAAATGCACCAACTTAGAGTACTTACCAGCATCTCATGGAAAGGAAGTCTTATTTTTTTATTTTTTTACATTTTAAGAATGGGTACTTTTTCAACAACTCTGTGTGTGTTTGAGTGGAGGGGGGGGGGAGGGTGTAGAGAACAGCAGATGGTGGAAAATTCAGGCAGGGTTTTGGGGGGTGGGGGGGCGTTAAAGGAGTCAGTCTTACTGTAACTGTTTCCTTTGTAGTAGAGGCCTTATCTGTAGTCTGACTACAGTGAGTTTTGTGTCACTGTGACACTGACTGTAGCGTGTTTAACGGAGCAACAGGAATAGACTGGCCTGGGTCCCCAATGGCATCCTATTCCCTTTTATAGTGCACTACATGTGTTGACCAGGGCCCATAGGGCTCCAGATTTTTCAAAGTAGTAACACTGTAGGGAATCGGGTGCTTATGGGCCCTGGTCTAAAGTAGTGCACAATGAAGGGAATAGGGCTCTGGTCTAAAGTAGTGCACTATATAGGGAATAGGGCTCTGGTCTAAAGTAGTGCACTATATAGGGAATAGGGCTCTGGTCTAAAGTAGTGCACTATATAGGGAATAGGGTGCCATTGGGGACGCATGTCAGTCCACTGTATGTTCAATGAACTATTGATGCACTTCCAAAACACATACTGTGCCACTTTCTGGATTTTCAAAGTTCTAAGTCTAGAACTTGATAGCTGACATGTAAAACATTTTGGGACTGTATCAACAGTGGACTAATGAAACAAATACCAAAATATATTTTTCCTTTTAAAACTGAGGGATTGTCTGTGTACCTTGGAACCAGCAGAATTTGCAGCGTCCGCACCACACATAACACAGCACAGTACAGGGGCTTTAGGAAAACAAAGACTGCATTTTAAATGGCGGAATTCCTTTGTGAGCAAAAACCTTTCTTTCTTTGACAGTTCTCACTTCCTGTGGTTTGGGAATGGTCAACAGTCTTCCTGTGTAGTTAATATGGTCTGTACTGAACTATGGTTAAAACAATGCATTTATTCAGACCCCTTCACTTTTTCCATGTTTTGTTACTTTACAGCCTTATTCTAAAATTGATAAAATATTATTTATTTTTTCTAACAGTCTACACCCAATATCCCATAATCCCATAATGACCAAGCCAAAACAGTTAATTTTTTTTACATTTTTTAATGAAAATGTATTAAAAATAAACAACATAGGTATTCAGACCTGTTGGAGTTCACCTGTGGTAAATTCAATTGATTGGACATGATTTGTAAAGGCACACACCTGTCTATATAAGGTCCCACAGTTGACAGTGCATGTCAGAGCAAAAACCAAGCCATGAGGTCAGAGGAATTGCCCGTAGAGCTCAGAGACAGGATTGTGTCGAGGCACAGATTTGGGGCAGAGTACTAAAAAATGTCTGCTGCGTTGAAGGTCCCCAAGAACACACTGGGCTCCATCATTCTTAAATGGAAGAAGTTTGGAACCGCCAAGACTCTTCCTAGAGCTGGCCACCCGGACAAACTGAGCAATCGGGGGAAAAGGGCATTGGTCAGGGAAGGACAACCATCTCTGCAGCACTCCACCAATGAGGCCTTTATGGTAGGGTGGCCAGACAGAAGCCACTCCTCAGTAAAAGGCACATGACAGCCCGCTTGGAGTTTGCCAAAATGCACCTAAAGACTCTCAGACCATGAGAAACAAGATTCTCTGGTCTGATGAAACCAAGATTGAACTCTTTGGCCTGAAAACCAAGGGTCCCGTCTGGAGGAAACCTGGCACCATCCCTACGGTGAAGCATGGCGGTGGCAGCATCATGCTGTGGGGATGTTTTTCAGCAGCAGAGACTGGAAGACTAGTCAGGATCGAGGCAAAGAAGAACGGAGCAAAGTACAGAGAGATCCATGATGAAAACCTGCTCAGGATCTCAGACTGGTGCAAAGGTTCACCTTCCAACAGGACAACAACCCTAAGCACACAGCCAAGACAAAGCAGGAGTGGCTTCGGGACAAGTCTCTGAATGTCCTTCAGTAACCAAGCCAGAGCCCGGACTTGAACCCGATCGAACATCACTGGAGAGACCTGAAAATAGCTGTTCAGCGACCCTCCCCATCCTACCTGACAGAGCTTGAGAGGATCTGTGAAGAAGAATAGGAGAAACTCCTTAAATACAGGTGTTCCGCGCTTGTAGCGCCAAGAAGACTCTGCTGTAATCACTGCTAAAGGTGTTTCAAAAAAGTACTGAGTCAAGGGTCTGAATACTTATGTAAATGTGATAGTTTCGTTTTTTTACTGAAATATCTAAACATCTTTTCACTTCGTCATTATGGGGTATTGTGTGTGTAGATTTGGGGGGGACGGACGATGTAATCCATTTTAGAACAAGGCTGTAATGTAACAAAGTGGAAAAAGTCAAGGGGTCTGAATACTTTCCGAGCGCACTGTATTTCTATGCTGATGAACGAGTGCAGAGTGGAAAGGAGACTGTGTGTACAGTAATTGATAGTGTGTGTGTGTACAGTAATTGATAGTGTGTGTGTGTACAGTAATTGATAGTGTGTGTGTGTGTATTGTTTAGTGGGTGGCAGATTGAAACATGTCTTATAGAAAATGCTTTGATATCATCTGTTGGGTATACTTACTGTGAGGTTCCAGTGTATATGTAGATAAATGCCTTGTCCCTCCACGTGTCTTCTTTCTTTAGACATACATCACATTCCAATGTGAATACCTAGTAATATCCTTTTGGGCATAGGCTAGTTCAATAAACACATTCTGAGAACAACTAGTTTCCATGCTTGTGACCTTGTTCCCGAAAAGCATAAAGTGAACTGGGTGTAGACTTCAATGTGTTGTTAATTGCCACAATAAGCTTGCATGTGTTGTGTAACTTTTTGAAGACTGCAATTCCTATGAACGTCTAGTTCTGGACCTCTTGGTCTATATTGGTGGTGAGGGGGGGGGGAGGATTGCTTAATGTCCAAACCTCAATTTCATACAAAGGGGATTTACAGCATTAGAAATAATCATTCCACCTCAAAAAGCACAACAGGATTTTAACACCCACCATCTCCGACTGTTCTGAAGTTACTTCTGTCATTAGGAAACAGGAAACAGGAAACAGGAGAAAATAAACATTCCTGAAACATGTCTTTTGTTGATGTCACGCCCTGGCCTTTGTTATCTTTGTTTTCTGTAATAGTTTGGTTAGGTCAGGGTGTGACGGGGGATGTTTGTGTGTTTTTGTCTCGTCTTGGGTGGTTGTATGGTATAGGGGGTTTAGGTAGAGTAGATGGGTTTGTGTTTGAGTGTAGGTGTCTAGGTATGTCTATGGTTGCCTGAATGGTTCTCAATCAGAGACAGCTGTCATTCATTGTCTCTGATTGGGAGCCATATTTAAGGCAGCCATAGGCAGTAGGCTTTTGTGGGTAGTTGTCTATGTTGCATGTTAGCACTTAGTCTTTTATAGCTTCACGTTTGTTGTTTTGTTTTCGTCTTCCAATAAAAGAAGATGTATTTTTCACACGCTGTGCCTTGGTCCACTCATTGTCCTCAAGACGATCGTGACAGTTGAAAGGTCATTTTGAACTCTGAGAATTTTAAGATAGCCAATATGGGTGCAATCAGTTATTTTCAATTGGACTTTTCTTTTTTTTCTTTTCTTTTCTTTTAAATTCTATAAATTATAGTACTCTACATCTGACTTGAACAAAACATCTGCTTAACAATGATTTGAGGTATCCACAAATAGTAAAAAGACGCCTACAGACACCCCACCCCCACCACACCACATCAAGCCCCAATGGCCATTTAAAGAGAATCAGTTCTCTGTTTGATAAGTAGTATGAAGCTGTGGCTTTGAGTATTGTTCATTCATACGATGTAATGTATTCACAGTGAATTTGGTAATAGTCCCCCCGCCCCCCCGTTCAGAGAAAATAGCCACAGAGTGGTGAGGAGTAGAGGTCAACCTCGAGTGAGGAGGTGAGGTCGACCTCGAGTGAGGAGGTGAGGTCGACCTCGAGTGAGGAGGTGAGGTCGACCTCGAGTGAGGAGGTGAGGTCGACCTCGAGTGAGGAGTAGAGGTCGACCTCGAGTGAGGAGTAGAGGTCGACCTCGAGTGAGGAGTAGAGGTCGACCTCGAGTGAGGAGTAGAGGTCGACCTCGAGTGAGGAGTAGAGGTCGACCTCGAGTGAGGAGTAGAGGTCGACCTCGAGTGAGGAGTAGAGGTCGACCTCGAGTGAGGAGTAGAGGTCGACCTCGAGTGAGGAGGTGAGGTCGACCTCGAGTGAGGAGGTGAGGTCGACCTCGAGTGAGGAGGTGAGGTCGACCTCGAGTGAGGAGGTGAGGTCGACCTCGAGTGAGGAGGTGAGGTCAAGAACTGTATTCAGGGTTCCCTCAAATGTAGTTTTAAGCTTTGTTTTACTGTTGACAGTTACAGCTGATTCCGGGATTGGATATCGATTCACTCTCCTTAAATACACTGCGTGTACAAAACATTAAGAACACCTTCCTAATATTGAGTTACACTCCCCCCTCTTATGCCCTCAGAACAGCCTCAATTTGTCGGGGCATGGACTCTACAAACTGTCGAATGCGTTACTCAGGGATGCTGGCCCATGTTGACTCAAATACTTCCCACAGTTTTGTCACGTTGGCTGGATGTCCTTTGGATGGTGAACCATTCTTGATTCACACAGGAAAGTGTTGAGTGTGAAAAACTCAGCAGCGTTGCTGTTCTTGACACAAACCGGTGCGCCTGGCACCTACTACCATATCCTGTTCAAAGGCACTTAAATCCTTTCTTGCCCATTCACCCTCTGAATGGCACACGTACACAATCCATGTCTCAAGGCTTAAAAATCCTTCTTTAACCTGTCTCCTTCCCTTCATCTACTCTGATTTTGGAAGTGGATTTAACTAGTGACCTAAGTTATCATAGGAAGAGTGCTGAGGAGTATTTCTGTCTGTAATAAAGCCCCTTTGTGAGGGGAAAAACTCATTCTGATTGGCTGGGCCTGGTTCCCCAGTGGGTGGGCCTATGCCCTCCCAGGCCCACCCATGGCTGTGCCCCTGCCCCGTCATGTGAAACCCATAGATTAGGTCCTAATTTTATTTCTTTAAATTGACTGATTTTCCTTCTTTGAACTGTAACTCAGAAAAATCTTTAGAAATTGTTGCATTTTTATATTTTTGTTCAGTATAGCTGGCTAGCTGAACTATGCTAGTTTTCGTCCTCAATTGCCAAACTTAATAAATACTGCACCCTCAACTTCAAAACTCCTCTGCTACAATCGTGTAACTAATACATTTGCTGGAAAGAAACTTGGGGAAATTATTTTATTGTTTTGTTGAATAATCATGACTGGTTGGAGATATGTGGTAAGACAATGGTGGAGTAGGATATCACCACTACTTAGCGCGGATCCAAGTTATTATACTGTATGTATACTACCTTTAACCTTTTTTTTTCAACTGACTCATATTTGTTAATCAAATCTTACTTTTTATATAATGAGTCATCCAGGAATGTCACGAGTTAATTTACTCAAGAAAAATAGCAACTCTACAGAGCTCAATGACTACAATGAATGGCTAAATTACTTTTGGACACGACTGCGGTGCTCCTCCTCCTCACTATTGAAGTCGCTTGAATTTTTCGTCCATAAAGTAGTGTGAAAGTACCACGGTTTGACCACTTGATGCCGCTGTTATCAATTGTTCAGTGTTTATTAAATGGATCACGTTTTTTCTTTTACAAAAACCAATAACCAATGATGAAAATAAATTGCCAGTCCTCCACTGAAAGCAATTCACTTTGTCCTTCTCTTAGGCTTAATCTGTGTCCAGGAAACGTGTGTGTGGTTCAGAAAAGGTCTGGGTTAGTTAGATTATTCCTGGTGAACAAGCAACCCATTAGGCTACAGCTGTTCTAATGGTGTCAGTGTTATGGTCTCTAAGGTTCTAACTAATCCAGACACACAACATGTCTATATATATATATGTTTTCTAATAATTTGATTGAAAAACATAGCTGCCATGCAATGGTCTATAACTCAAAGGACCATTATTAGCTTGTTTTAACCACTCCTATATAAATGATAGATTATCAGACACGCAACAAGAAGGTGTGATATCATTATTACTGAAACAGGACCCAAGTGGTATATATAAAGATCCAGTCCATTTAAAAAATTGGAGACCTCTTACACTTCAGTGTTGTGATGCAAAAATCCTAGCAAAATGCTTGGCGCATAGAATAAAAAAAGTTTTGTCAGATATTATTCATCCTAATCAGACAGGTTTTTTACATGGACGATACATTGGAGATAATATAAGGCAAGTACTGGAAACAATAGAACACTATGAAATATCGGGGACACCAGGCCTGGTTTTCATAGCTGATTTTGAAAAAGCTTTTGATAAAGTACGACTGGAGTTTATATATAAATGCCTAGAATATTTCAATTTTGGGGAATCTCTTATAAAATGGGTTAAAATTATGTATAGTAACCCTAGGTGTAAAATAGTAAATAATGGCTACATCTCAGAAAGTTTTAAACTATCTAGAGGAGTAAAACAAGGTTGTCCACTATCGGCATATCTATTTATTATTGCCATCGAAATGTTAGCTGTTAAAATTAGATCAAACATTAATATTAAGGGATTAGAAATCCAGGGCCTAAAAACTAAGGTGTCATTGTACGCTGATGATTCATGTTTTCTTTTAAAACCACAACTAGAATCTCTCCACGGCCTCTTAGAGGATCTAGATACATTTGCTATCCTCTCTGGATTAAAACCAAATTATGATAAATGTACCATATTACGTATTGGATCACTAAAAAATACACATTTTACATTGCCATGTAGTTTACCAATTAAATGGTCTGACGGAGATGTGGACATACTCGGTATACAAATCCCAAAAGAAAGAAATGATCTCACTCCAATAAATTTTTATAGAAAGTTAGCAAAAATAGATAAGATCTTGCTACCATGGAAAGGAAAATACTTGTCTATTTGTGGGAAAATCACCCTGATTAACTCTTTAATCATATCACAGTTTACCTATTTGCTTATGGTTTTGCCTACACCTAGTGACCTGCTTTTTAAATTATATGAACAAAAAATATTCAATTTTATTTGGAACGGCAAGCCAGATAAAATTAAAAGGGCCTATTTATATAACGAATATGAATTCGGAGGGCAGAAATTATTAAATATTAAAGCATTAGACCTCTCACTAAAGGCATCAGTCATACAAAAGTTATACTTAAATCCAAACTGGTTCTCTAGTAGATTGGTACGAATGTCTCATCCTATGTTCAAGAAGGGCCTTTTTCCCTTTATTCAGATTACACCTGCTCACTTTCGGTTGTTTGAAAAGGAAATAATCTCCAAAATATCTTTATTTTTTAAACAAGCCTTAGAAAGTTGGTTGCAATTTCAGTTTAATCCACCTGAAAGGACGGAACAAATAGTACAACAAATCTTGTGGTTAAATTCAAATATAGTAATTGATAAAAAAACTGTATTTATCGAAGAAATGTTTAAAAAAGGTATAATTTTTGTGAATGATATCATAAATAGGACTGGTGGAGTAATGTCACACATGCAGCTAACACAGACATATGGAAATGTCTGCTCTACCCAAAATTACAACCAATTAATTGCAGCATTACCACAAAAATGGAAGAGGCAGGTAGAAGGGGATAAAAGTAAGGAACTTGTATGTCGGCCTTATATTAAAGAACATAAATGGTTAAAGAAAAGTGTGATAAATAAAAACATATACCAATTTAATTTAAGGACCAAAAAACTGACAGCTGTGCCATATAAATTGCAAAATAGTTGGGAAGAGATTTTCGATGTACCCATTCCATGGCACATGGTTTATGAATTGATACGCAAAACAACGCCGGATTCAAAACTTCGAATTTTTCAATTTAAATTATTGTACAAAATTCTTGCAACTAATAGAATGTTATATATATGGGGGATACAATCTTCCCAGCTCTGCAGATTCTGCTGTGAGGAGGCAGAGTCATTAGACCATTTATTTTGGTATTGTCCGCATGTAGCTCGTTTTTGGTCACAGGTCCAGGAATGGTTGAAGAATTGCAACATTTGCGTAGAACTAACGCTACAGATAGCAATACTGGGGGATTTGAAAAGCCATAGTCAATCAATCAATAATATAATAATTATTTTAGCAAAAATGTTTATTTTTAATTTACAATCCGTGGAAGCTATGAGAATAGGAAGATTCAAATCTTTTGTGAAGCATCACAGCACAGTTGAAAAATATATGGCAAATAAAAATCCGAAATGGATGATGTTGGAAGATAGATGGGAAAGGTTGAGTGGAGCTGAAGGGTGGGACTAATAACAAGATAAACAATGTAGGGCATACGGGATCTGTGAAATGTGTATAGGTGCGGAGCTATTGTGAAATAGCACAGTTACAAGTGGAAATCAAACTGGATGGACAACAGAAATAGAGGAAGGACTAAGAACAAACAAGAGAGAACTATTATAAAGTAGACTGTGTCTGTAAAATGTGTATAAGATGTATAAATTGAAGGTAAAAACAGAAATGTTTATCAGTTTACTCCAATTGGGGGATCAGTGGTAGGGTTTGCGGGGAATAATAATAAAGGTATACTCTTTAAAAAAAGTATGTATGTCTATGTAGGTATGTGTATGTATATATGTGTATATGTATGCATACGTGAATGGATATATATATTTACCCCAAAAAATATGGGGGATTGGAAATGATGCAGACAATTACATTGGAAGCAACATTCTTTCCGCAATATTAAGCTGATCCACCCCCACAAAAAAAAAAAAAAAAAAAAAGGTCTATAATGGTATTATTTATTAGGGTTGTCACAACATTTTTAGTCGTTAGTCCAATTTCTGCATCAAATCGTTGGGTTTATGAGAATTGCACCATAAGGGTAGTCCTCTCTGAGCTGCCACTTGTTGGACTATTAAAGGAGAGTTGGGTTGCTAAGCATTAGGTTGCTAAGAGAAATGACAATCTTCATTGGCTACGTTTAGCATGCTATAGCAGATGCCTATAGACTTTCAGTCAATGCGCTAATGCTTGTTAGCATTAGCTTGCTAAACCTGCCTTTTCGTACGATGCATACAAATCCTCTCCGCTAGTTCATCTGACTCTTGTGAAGTAAAGCGCTTTGTTGCCTAAATCCTAAAGTATCCCCTTTTTTTAAAGGGAAGGTTTTGCATTACATTAAATCATCCCCTGTATCCACATATTTACCAAGTGACCTAGTTTTCCTTGTTACATGTCATGTCATGCCGCAACCGGGAGGTCCGTGGGGCGACGCACAATTGGCATAGCGTCGTCCGGGTTAGGGAGGGTTTGGCCGGTAGGGATATCCTTGTCTCAGTATGTAAAATGTAATGAAAAAATGTAAAAAAAAATGTAATAAAATGTATGCACTCTACTGTAAGTCGCTCTGGATAAGAGCGTCTGCTAAATGACTAAAATGTAAATGTAAATGTAATGCTTTTTCTTGGCGGTGTCCTAAATGGCACCCTGTCCCCTTTAATAGTGCACTACTTTTAACCAAAACCCTATGGGGCCCTGGTCAAACACAGGGCACTACATAGGGGATTAGGGTGCCATTTGGGGCACACAGTCTTTTTTGTCTTGTCATCCTTCCTGTATAGACATTTTTAGTTCTGCCTACATGTGCATATTTTGCTGTTCTTTCATTCTACAGTGTGCTTCTGTGTTTTTAGATTTGGGTAAGTTCCAGCTGTAGCCTGGAGAAAGCAACCACCAGCATCATTTAACACGGGTTTTTTTAATGTTTCTATAGATGACATGGCATCTTGTTGACTGTGACTATTCATGCTAGTGAGTGAACAGACTGGCAGGTAAACAGACGGATGGAATCTTATGGTAATTCGTTTGCAGGCTATAGTTTATAATTTAGTCTAGTTTACAGTCTGGAGAATAGTTTAGTCTGTAGTTTATAGTTTACAGTATATAGTCTAGTTTACAGTCTATATTTTATAGTGTAGTTTACAGTGTAGTCTATGGTGTAGTCTATAGTTCAAAGTGTTAACTGAGCGTTCTTGTCTTTGACTTTCAAACAGGAAACTCCTCCTGCCAATGAATGTTCTTCCTCTTATCCCTGGCCAACACTGCTCCTCTAGAGACACACTGCTCCTCTAGAGACACACTGCTCCTCTAGACACACACTGCTCCTCTAGAGACACACTGCTCCTCTAGAGACACACTGCTCCTCTAGACACACACTGCTCCTCTAGAGACACACTGCTCCTCTAGACACACTGCTCCTCTAGACACACTGCTCCTCTAGACACACACTGCTCCTCTAGACACACACTGCTCCTCTAGAGACACACTGCTCCTCTAGACACACACTGCTCCTCTAGAGACACACTGCTCCTCTAGACACACACTGCTCCTCTAGACACACACTGCTCCTCTAGACACACACTGCTCCTCTAGACACACTGCTCCTCTAGACACACACTGCTCCTCTAGACACACACTGCTCCTCTAGACACACACTGCTCCTCTAGAGACACACTGCTCCTCTAGAGACACACTGCTCCTCTAGACACACACTGCTCCTCTAGACACACACTGCTCCTCTAGACACACACTGCTCCTCTAGACACACACTGCTCCTCTAGACACACACTGCTCCTCTAGACACACACTGCTCCTCTAGAGACACACTGCTCCTCTAGAGACACTGCTCCTCTAGACACACACTGCTCCTCTAGACACACACTGCTCCTCTAGACACACACTGCTCCTCTAGAGACACACTGCTCCTCTAGAGACACACTGCTCCTCTAGAGACACACTGCTCCTCTAGAGACACACTGCTCCTCTAGACACACACTGCTCCTCTAGAGACACACTGCTCCTCTAGACAGTGTGCTTTTTTATGAATCATTTCTCATAGGCCTAAATACATTTCATTTGTTTTGACTGACAGTCAGCACCAGATAACCATCTTTCATCATCACCAAGTTAGACAGTCTGGGCCTAGGATCAGCTGCTTTCTGAAGACATTCTGGGCCTAGGATCAGCTGCTTTCTGAAGACAGTCTGGGCCTAGAACCAGCTGCTTTCTGAAGACAGTCTGGGCCTAGGATTAGCTGCTTTCTGAAGACATTCTGGGCCTAGGAACAGCTGCTTTCTGAAGACAGTCTGGGACTAGGATCAGCTGCTTTCTGAAGACATTCTGGGCCTAGGAACAGCTGCTTTCTGAAGACATTCTGGGCCTAGGATCAGTTGCTTTCTGAAGACAGTCTGGGCCTAGAACCAGCTGCTTTCTGAAGACAGTCTGGGCCTAGGATTAGCTGCTTTCTGAAGACATTCTGGGCCTAGGATCAGCTGCTTTCTGAAGACATTCTGGGCCTAGGATCAGCTGCTTTCTGAAGACATTCTGGGCCTAGGATCAGCTGCTTTCTGAAGACAGTCTGGGCCTAGAACCAGCTGCTTTCTGAAGACAGTCTGGGCCTAGAACCAGCTGCTTTCTGAAGACAGTCTGGGCCTAGAACCAGCTGCTTTCTGAAGACAGTCTGGGCCTAGAACCAGCTGCTTTCTGAAGACATTCTGGGCCTAGGATCAGTTGCTTTCTGAAGACAGTCTGGGCCTAGGATCAGCTGCTTTCTGAAGACAGTCTGGGCCTAGGATCAGCTGCTTTCTGACAACATTCTGGGCCTAGGATCAGCTGCTTTCTGAAGACATTCTGGGCCTAGGATCAGCTGCTTTCTGAAGACAGTCTGGGCCTAGAACCAGCTGCTTGGCAAAATGCATAGAATTGCAGGACATTAGCTTCAAAACTGAAAAATGTTTTCTGCTGCCATGTTACCTTTCTAGCTAATAGGCTGTTAAAGATTACACTTCCTCTTCCAGTGAACTGTGGGAAGGTCAAAATAATGACACTGTCTGTCAAATCTCTTTTTTAAAGTTTAACTTCTACCTGCCATTTTCATTCACCTGATTTGACAATACATGACTTATTTTTATTTATTTTTATATATACATATTATGGGGGTTCCTGGGTCTCCAGTTTGCCTGGTCGGGGGTCCCTGTGCAGACTCAAGTCACAGAACAGAAGTCTGTTCTCATTTTATACACAGTATAGTTCCGGACTGTGTTGTTGAATTGACCACTGCCAGAGGCTGTCTGTCTACGACTCTGCATTGCATTCCTGTGATATGTTTTGGCTAAGGAGAGGGCAGGGGGTTGGCTAAGGAGAGGGCAGGGGGTTGGCTAAGGAGAGGGCAGGGGGTTGGCTAAGGAGAGGGCAGTGGGTTGGCTAAGGAGAGGGCAGGGGGTTGGCTAAGGAGAGGGCAGGGGGTTGGCTAAGGAGAGGGCAGGGGGTTGGCTAAGGAGAGGGCAGGGGGTTGGCTAAGGAGAGGGCAGGGGGTTGGCTAAGGAGAGGGCAGGGGGTTGGCTAAGGAGAGGGCAGGGGGTTGGCTAAGGAGAGGGCAGGGGGTTGGCTAAGGAGAGGGCAGGGGTTGGCTAAGGAGAGGGCAGGGGGTTGGCTAAGGAGAGGGCAGTGGGTTGGCTCTGTGGTTTGTTATCATACCAAACAGTTCAGTGCTCCAATAAAAAAAAATCATATTATTGAAGCCTTCCAACAATGGAAAAATAACGGTTCGAATTAGCTTCACCTGCCGGTGATTAGACTCTACTTCTGACCTCAATCACATGACTGTCTGTTGTTGATTCCAAACTGTTGCTGTTGCGTAGGAGGAGCCAATGATGGCTCTTGTCAAAACAAACAGGGAAGTTCAGCAAAAAGTCAACTTCTGGCATTGAAACACTTTCATTCATAACACTGTGTTATTGGCCACTGCATAATATAAACACTGTCTGTGTGGATGAAAGATGTAGTGTGTGTGTATTCGCACTTGTATCCACAATGTAATTGAAAGTGAAAAGTATTGTTTTAGCTAAAAGCAGCAACACTAAATTAAGCTTAGGGTGTGTCCAAAATGGCACCCTATTACATATATAGTGCACTACTTTTGACCAGACCCCTTTACAGGCCTTAGTTAAAAGTAGTGCCCCTAAAATAGGGAATAGGGTGCCATTTCGGATGCCCGCCTAGTTTCCATTATTAAAATGTAGTGTACGAGTCGAGCATCACTAGCACCCCTCCCCCCAGTGTGGAGGAAGTGCTGATTGAACTTCAAGGCAGTTCAATTGTTGTTGTTTGATATAAGAAGTGAAACTCCGACTCTTGGTCTATAAACAAGTTCTCTCCTCCCTAAGTCGATAAGTCTTGTAGAGAGGTTCCAAACTCTCAATCACTTACAAATGTCTGCTTAGTTTACGTCCTAAATGTTGATTTAGAACAGATCATTACTGCGTCTCCATAGCGTTTGCTGGGCATAGTCTCCATTTTTTTTTTTTTTCCCACCCAGCCAAATCTATCGATCCACAACAGGCTGTCTATCTGTTCACCTGACATTTAACTGTCTGTCTGCACATCGATCCTAGTCTTTGAGGCTGGGGCTTTTTGTACCATGGCAGACCCTTTTTGTTTTGTACCGGGGCAGACCCTTTTTGTTTTGTACCGGGGCAGACCCTTTTTGTTACGTACCGGGGCAGACCCTTTTTGTTACGTACCGGGGCAGACCCTTTTTGTTACGTACCGGGGCAGACCCTTTTTGTTACGTACCGGGGCAGACCCTTTTTGTTACATACCGGGGCAGACCCTTTTTGTTTCGTACCGGGGCAGACCCCTTTTTGTTACGTACCGGGGCAGACCCTTTTTGTTTTGTACCGGGGCAGACCCTTTTTGTTTCGTACCATGGCAGACCCTTTTTGTTACGTACCGGGGCAGACCCTTTTTGTTTTGTACCGGGGCAGACCCTTTTTGTTTCGTACCATGGCAGACCCTTTTTGTTACGTACCGGGGCAGACCCTTTTTGTTTCGTACCGGGGCAGACCCTTTTTGTTTTGTACCATGGCAGACCCTTTTTGTTACGTACCGGGGCAGACCCTTTTTGTTTCGTACCATGGCAGACCCTTTTTGTTTTGTACCGGGGCAGACCCTTTTTGTTTTGTACCGGGGCAGACCCTTTTTGTTTCGTACCATGGCAGACCCTTTTTGTTACGTACCGGGGCAGACCCTTTTTGTTTTGTACCGGGGCAGACCCTTTTTGTTTTGTACCGGGGCAGACCCTTTTTGTTTTGTACCGGGGCAGACCCTTTTTGTTTCGTACCATGGCAGACCCTTTTTGTTACGTACCGGGGCAGACCCTTTTTGTTTCGTACCGGGGCAGACCCTTTTTGTTTCGTACCGGGGCAGACCCTTTTTGTTTCGTACCGGGGCAGACCCTTTTTGTTTCGTACCATGGCAGACCCTTTTTGTTTTGTACCGGGGCAGACCCTTTTTGTTTCGTACCGGGGCAGACCCTTTTTGTTTCGTACCGGGGCAGACCCTTTTTGTTTCGTACCGGGGCAGACCCTTTTTGTTTCGTACCGGGGCAGACCCCTTTTGAGTTGTCTTCCAGCTCAGTTAGAAGCTATACTCACTACTTCCTCTCTCCACATGTCTCCTTCAGGCCTACAACATCCATGTGAACGGGGTTCTCCACTGTCGGGTTCGCTACAGTCAGCTCCTGGGACTACACGAACAGGTACAATACAATATATTCCTCTGAGTGCTAATCTAGGACCAGATCAACCCTTCAACATGTCATCTTATTGCCTGATGACTCAGACTGAATTATTCCCGACTTCTCTAGCCAGGCAAGTCATCTTATTCATTATGATCTATAAGGCAAAACTGATCTGAGATCAACAATCGTACTCTTGAGAGGATTTGACTGATTTTACACAGGCAGCCCAATTCTGATCTTTCCCTACTAATTAATCTTTTGACCAATCAGATCAGCTCTTTTGCCAATAATTGGGCAAAAGATCAGAATTGGGCTGCCTGTGTAAACGTAGCCCATGTAAATGCAGGCCCAAGGCTTCAATTGAAACCAATTAAGGCCAAGGTCTTTTAGGTGGGAGCGTCAATCGAGCTGGACAAAGGGGGGCCCCCCACCTCCAAACGTCAGCAATGGTCAGGGCCAGGGGTTAACACTGCTATGAACGTCAAAACATCACCTCAACGCTGTCACCGGCCATTTCCTCACCGTGGCCTCACGTCTCTAACTATTACAACTGTTCTGCTTGATGTTCAGCCTTGAACCAGAACTGGAACCAACCTGGAGCCTGGGTGTTCAAGCTAGTTCATGCTAGAATACGTAACGAAGCGGTTAGAGTTTAAAAAGTGGTAGGCGTGACACGGAAAGAATGTTCTTCTTGCCCTTGTTAATTGTCTTCTCTTTTACCTGTTGAGAAACTGTAGACGGACTCCCTACAGTCAGTCTGAAAATGTTACAGAGGAAGTAGAGCTTGTTAGCCCAGAAATAATGTGTATAAAAAGAAATGAAAAATGAAATTGAAAGGTCCTTTTAGGACCTAATAAGGAAGGACTTTGTCTTAGATGTAGGTTGCTATGATACCAAATGGGTAGTAGCCTGAACAAGGGCTAACTAGCATCCTCTGGTCTCTTCCTACATCTGGCCACTGCTACAGTAGCTGTATCATCTGACCACTGCTACAGTAGCTGTATCATCTGGCCACTGCTACAGTAGCTGTATCATCTGGCCACTGCTACAGTAGCTGTATCATCTGACCACTGCTACAGTAGCTGTATCATCTGGCCACTGTTACAGTAGCTGTGACATCTGACCACTGCTACAGTAGCTGTGACATCTGACCACTGCTACAGTAGCTGTATCATCTGGCCACTGCTACAGTAGCTGTGACATCTGGCCACTGCTACAGTAGCTGTATCATCTGGCCACTGCTACAGTAGCTGTGACATCTGGCCACTGCTACAGTAGCTGTGACATCTGGCCACTGCTACAGTAGCTGTATCATCTGGCCACTGCTACAGTAGCTGTGACATCTGGCCACTGCTACAGTAGCTGTATCATCTGACCACTGCTACAGTAGCTGTATCATCTGGCCACTGCTACAGTAGTTGTGACATCTGACCACTGCTACAGTAGTTGTGACATCTGACCACTGCTACAGTAGCTGTATCATCTGGCCACTGCTACAGTAGCTGTATCATCTGACCACTGCTACAGTAGCTGTATCATCTGGCCACTGTTACAGTAGCTGTATCATCTGACCACTGCTACAGTAGCTGTGACATCTGGCCACTGTTACAGTAGCTGTGACATCTGGCCACTGCTACAGTAGCTGTATCATCTGGCCACTGCTACAGTAGCTGTATCATCTGGCCACTGCTACAGTAGCTGTATCATCTGACCACTGCTACAGTAGCTGTGACATCTGGCCACTGCTACAGTAGCTGTATCATCTGACCACTGCTACAGTAGCTGTATCATCTGACCACTGCTACAGTAGCTGTATCATCTGACCACTGCTACAGTAGCTGTATCATCTGGCCACTGCTACAGTAGCTGTATCATCTGGCCACTGTTACAGTAGCTGTATCATCTGACAGCTGTATCATCTGGCCACTGCTACAGTAGCTGTGACATCTGGCCACTGCTACAGTAGCTGTATCATCTGGCCACTGTTACAGTAGCTGTATCATCTGACAGCTGTATCATCTGGCCACTGCTACAGTAGCTGTATCATCTGACAGCTGTATCATCTGGCCACTGCTACAGTAGCTGTGACATCTGGCCACTGTTACAGTAGCTGTATCATCTGACCACTGTTACAGTAGCTGTATCATCTGGCCACTGTTACAGTAGCTGTATCATCTGACCACTGTTACAGTAGCTGTATCATCTGACCACTGCTACAGTAGCTGTATCATCTGGCCACTGTTACAGTAGCTGTATCATCTGGCCACTGCTACAGTAGCTGTATCATCTGGCCACTGCTACAGTAGTTGTGACATCTGACCACTGCTACAGTAGCTGTATCATCTGACCACTGCTACAGTAGCTGTATCATCTGGCCACTGCTACAGTAGCTGTGACATCTGACCACTGCTACAGTAGCTGTGACATCTGGCCACTGCTACAGTAGCTGTATCATCTAGCCACTGCTACAGTAGCTGTATCATCTGGCCACTGTTACAGTAGCTGTGACATCTGGCCACTGTTACAGTAGCTGTATCATCTGGCCACTGTTACAGTAGCTGTATCATCTGACCACTGCTACAGTAGCTGTGACATCTGGCCACTGCTACAGTAGCTGTGACATCTGGCCACTGTTACAGTAGCTGTATCATCTGACCACTGCTACAGTAGCTGTATCATCTGGCCACTGCTACAGTAGCTGTGACATCTGGCCACTGCTACAGTAGCTGTATCATCTGACCACTGCTACAGTAGCTGTATCATCTGGCCACTGCTACAGTAGCTGTATCATCTGACCACTGCTACAGTAGCTGTATCATCTGACCACTGCTACAGTAGCTGTATCATCTGGCCACTGCTACAGTAGCTGTGACATCTGGCCACTGTTACAGTAGCTGTATCATCTGGCCACTGCTACAGTAGCTGTATCATCTGACAGCTGTATCATCTGGCCACTGCTACAGTAGCTGTGACATCTGGCCACTGTTACAGTAGCTGTATCATCTGGCCACTGTTACAGTAGCTGTATCATCTGACCACTGCTACAGTAGCTGTATCATCTGGCCACTGCTACAGTAGCTGTATCATCTGGCCACTGCTACAGTAGCTGTATCATCTGGCCACTGCTACAGTAGCTGTGACATCTGGCCACTGCTACAGTAGCTGTATCATCTGACCACTGCTACAGTAGCTGTATCATCTGACAGCTGTATCATCTGGCCACTGCTACAGTAGCTGTATCATCTGACAGCTGTATCATCTGGCCACTGCTACAGTAGCTGTGACATCTGGCCACTGTTACAGTAGCTGTATCATCTGACCACTGTTACAGTAGCTGTATCATCTGGCCACTGCTACAGTAGCTGTATCATCTGACAGCTGTATCATCTGGCCACTGCTACAGTAGCTGTGACATCTGGCCACTGTTACAGTAGCTGTATCATCTGACCACTGCTACAGTAGCTGTATCATCTGACCACTGTTACAGTAGCTGTATCATCTGGCCGCTGCTACAGTAGCTGTATCATCTGACCACTGCTACAGTAGCTGTATCATCTGGCCACTGCTACAGTAGCTGTATCATCTGACCACTGCTACAGTAGCTGTGACATCTGGCCACTGCTACAGTAGCTGTATCATCTGACCACTGCTACAGTAGCTGTATCATCTGACCACCTGTATCATCTGACCACTGCTACAGTAGCTGTATCATCTGACAGCTGTATCATCTGGCCACTGCTACAGTAGCTGTATCATCTGACAGCTGTATCATCTGGCCACTGCTACAGTAGCTGTGACATCTGACCACTGCTACAGTAGCTGTGACATCTGGCCACTGCTACAGTAGCTGTATCATCTGGCCACTGCTACAGTAGCTGTATCATCTGACCACTGCTACAGTAGCTGTATCATCTGGCCACTGCTACAGTAGCTGTGACATCTGGCCACTGTTACAGTAGCTGTATCATCTGGCCACTGTTACAGTAGCTGTATCATCTGACCACTGCTACAGTAGTTGTATCATCTGGCCACTGCTACAGTAGCTGTATCATCTGGCCACTGCTACAGTAGCTGTGACATCTGGCCACTGCTACAGTAGCTGTATCATCTGACCACTGCTACAGTAGCTGTATCATCTGACAGCTGTATCATCTGGCCACTGCTACAGTAGCTGTATCATCTGACAGCTGTATCATCTGGCCACTGCTACAGTAGCTGTGACATCTGGCCACTGCTACAGTAGCTGTGACATCTGACCACTGCTACAGTAGCTGTATCATCTGACAGCTGTATCATCTGGCCACTGCTACAGTAGCTGTGACATCTGACCACTGCTACAGTAGATGTGACATCTGACCACTGCTACAGTAGCTGTATCATCTGGCCACTGCTACAGTAGCTGTATCATCTGGCCACTGCTACAGTAGCTGTATCATCTGGCCACTGCTACAGTAGCTGTATCATCTGGCCACTGCTACAGTAGCTGTATCATCTGGCCACTGCTACAGTAGCTGTGACATCTGGCCACTGCTACAGTAGCTGTGACATCTGGCCACTGCTACAGTAGCTGTATCATCTGGCCACTGCTACAGTAGCTGTATCATCTGACCACTGCTACAGTAGCTGTGACATCTGGCCACTGCTACAGTAGCTGTATCATCTGGCCACTGCTACAGTAGCTGTGACATCTGGCCACTGCTACAGTAGCTGTATCATCTGACCACTGCTACAGTAGCTGTATCATCTGGCCACTGCTACAGTAGCTGTGACATCTGGCCACTGCTACAGTAGCTGTATCATCTGGCCACTGCTACAGTAGCTGTATCATCTGACCACTGCTACAGTAGCTGTATCATCTGGCCACTGTTACAGTAGCTGTGACATCTGACCACTGCTACAGTAGCTGTGACATCTGACCACTGCTACAGTAGCTGTATCATCTGGCCACTGTTACAGTAGCTGTATCATCTGGCCACTGCTACAGTAGCTGTATCATCTGGCCACTGCTACAGTAGCTGTATCATCTGGCCACTGTTACAGTAGCTGTATCATCTGGCCACTGCTACAGTAGCTGTATCATCTGGCCACTGCTACAGTAGCTGTATCATCTGACCACTGCTACAGTAGCTGTATCATCTGGCCACTGTTACAGTAGCTGTATCATCTGGCCACTGCTACAGTAGCTGTATCATCTGGCCACTGCTACAGTAGCTGTATCATCTGGCCACTGCTACAGTAGCTGTATCATCTGGCCACTGCTACAGTAGCTGTATCATCTGGCCACTGCTACAGTAGCTGTATCATCTGACCACTGCTACAGTAGCTGTATCATCTGACCACTGCTACAGTAGTTGTGACATCTGACCACTGCTACAGTAGCTGTATCATCTGGCCACTGCTACAGTAGTTGTATCATCTGGCCACTGCTACAGTAGCTGTGACATCTCACCACTGCTACAGTAGCTGTATCATCTGGCCACTGCTACAGTAGCTGTGACATCTCACCACTGCTACAGTAGCTGTATCATCTGGCCACTGCTACAGTAGCTGTATCATCTGGCCACTGCTACAGTAGTTGTGACATCTGACCACTGCTACAGTAGTTGTGACATCTGACCACTGCTACAGTAGTTGTGACATCTGACCACTGCTACAGTAGCTGTATCATCTGGCCACTGTTACAGTAGCTGTATCATCTGGCCACTGCTACAGTAGCTGTATCATCTGGCCACTGCTACAGTAGCTGTATCATCTGGCCACTGCTACAGTAGTTGTGACATCTGACCACTGCTACAGTAGTTGTGACATCTGACCACTGCTACAGTAGTTGTGACATCTGACCACTGCTACAGTAGCTGTATCATCTGGCCACTGTTACAGTAGCTGTATCATCTGGCCACTGCTACAGTAGCTGTATCATCTGGCCACTGTTACAGTAGCTGTATCATCTGGCCACTGTTACAGTAGCTGTATCATCTGACCACTGCTACAGTAGCTGTATCATCTGGCCACTGTTACAGTAGCTGTATCATCTGGCCACTGCTACAGTAGCTGTGACATCTCACCACTGCTACAGTAGCTGTATCATCTGGCCACTGCTACAGTAGCTGTGACATCTGGCCACTGCTACAGTAGCTGTGACATCTGGCCACTGCTACAGTAGCTGTATCATCTGGCCACTGCTACAGTAGCTGTATCATCTCACCGCTGTATGTAAGGCTGCACTTCACTGTCACTCGTGGTCCTGCATCAATACACATGATCAAGGAAAGGAACAACAGGTTCTCCGTCGTCAAGGCTGTGTTCTATACACACTCCACAGCTGCCGTTGCTAGGTAACACTGCATGGGATGGAATACGCACACGCGCTTGTTCCAAATGGCACCCTATTGCCTATTTAGAGTGCGCTACTTTTGACCACTAGATGGGGAATAGGGTGCCGTTTGGAACTGAGTCACGGTCACATCTGACTGTTATGGTAGTCACGGTACTACCCCACGGATTGCCGTGGCGCACGTTTCCCTGTAACCACGCCAACCTCTGTTTTAATTGCGGTGCCACTCCGTCCAGTTTACATCTGACAGAATGTGAATGTTAATGCTGCTCTTTGTGAATAATACACCCCTGGTTACCGCCCCCATCTGATCACCTGGAGCTCCGCATAGCTTCCACTGGTATGAAAACACCGCTGACCATCACTTACAAATCAACTAAAATACTGAAAATAATGACGTGTTTTCAGCAGTAACAACAAGGTGAGACGTCTCTTTTGAAACCAGGTTTGAACTTGCTGCGGTAAAAAAATGCTCTAAGTAAGAGTTGAGCACGTCTTAATGTGCATTTTGTATAGACACTAGTATCATTTCCTCAGCCTCATCTGTCAGTAGTCACTGTCAACACTAGAGTACAAACCCGTTCCTCCTGGACACTGTCAACACTACAGTACAAACCCGTTCCTCCTGGACACTGTCAACACTACAGTACAAACCCATTCCTCCTGGACACTGTCAACACTGCAATACAAACCCATTCCTCCTGGACACTGTCAACACTACAGTACAAACCCATTCCTCCTGGACACTGTCAACACTGCAGTACAAACCCATTCCTCCTGGACACTGTCAACACTACAGTACAAACCCATTCCTCCTGGACACTGTCAACACTACAGTACAAACCCATTCCTCCTGGACACTGTCAACCATGCAATGCAAACCCATTCCTCCTGGACACTGTCAACACTACAGTACAAACCCATTCCTCCTGGACACTGTCAACACTACAGTACAAACCCATTCCTCCTGGACACTGTCAACACTACAGTACAAACCCATTCCTCCTGGACACTGTCAACACTACAGTACAAACCCATTCCTCCTGGACACTGTCAACACTACAGTACAAACCCATTCCTCCTGGACACTGTCAACAGTACAAACCCATTCCTCCTGGACACTGTCAACACTACAGTACAAACCCATTCCTCCTGGACACTGTCAACACTACAAACCCATTCCTCATGGACACTGTCAACACTACAATACAAACCCATTCCTCCTGGACACTGTCAACACTACAGTACAAACCCATTCCTCCTGGACACTGTCAACAGTACAATACAAACCCATTCCTCATGGACACTGTCAACACTACAATACAAACCCATTCCTCCTGGACACTGTCAACACTACAGTACAAACCCATTCCTCCTGGACACTGTCAACACTACAATACAAACCCATTCCTCCTGGACACTGTCAACACTACAATACAAACCCATTCCTCCTGGACACTGTCAACACTACAATACAAACCCATTCCTCCTGGACACTGTCAACACTACAATACAAACCCATTCCTCCTGGACACTGTCAACACTACAATACAAACCCATTCCTCATGGACACTGTCAACACTACAATACAAACCCATTCCTCCTGGACACTGTCAACACTACAGTACAAACCCATTCCTCCTGGACACTGTCAACACTACAATACAAACCCATTCCTCCTGGACACTGTCAACACTACAATACAAACCCATTCCTCCTGGACACTGTCAACACTACAGTACAAACCCGTTCCTCATGGACACTGTCAACAGTACAGTACAAACCCATTCCTCCTGGACACTGTCAACACTACAGTACAAACCCATTCCTCCTGGACACTGTCAACACTACAGTACAAACCCATTCCTCCTGGACACTGTCAACACTACAGTACAAACCCATTCCTCCTGGACACTGTCAACACTACAGTAAAAACCCATTCCTCCTGGACACTGTCAACACTACAGTACAAACCCATTCCTCCTGGACACTGTCAACACTACAGTACAAACCCATTCCTCCTGGACACTGTCAACACTACAGTACAAACCCATTCCTCCTGGACACTGTCAACACTACAGTAAAAACCCATTCCTCCTGGACACTGTCAACACTACAGTACAAACCCATTCCTCCTGGACACTGTCAACACTACAAACCCATTCCTCCTGGACACTGTCAACACTACAATACAAACCCATTCCTCCTGGACACTGTCAACACTACAGTACAAACCCATTCCTCCTGGACACTGTCAACACTACAATACAAACCCATTCCTCCTGGACACTGTCAACACTACAGTACAAACCCATTCCTCCTGGACACTGTCAACACTACAGTACAAACCCATTCTTCCTGGACACTGTCAACACTACAGTACAAACCCATTCCTCCTGGACACTGTCAACACTACAGTACAAACCCATTCCTCCTGGACACTGTCAGCACTACAGTACAAACCCATTCCTCCTGGACACTGTCAGCACTACAGTACAAACCCATTCCTCCTGGACACTGTCAACACTACAGTACAAACCCATTCCTCCTGGACACTGTCAACACTACAGTACAAACCCCATCCTCCTGGACACTGGCAACACTACAGTACAAACCCATTCCTCCTGGACACTGTCAGCACTACAGTACAAACCCATTCCTCCTGGACACTGTCAACACTACAGTACAAACCCATTCCTCCTGGACACTGTCAACACTACAGTACAAACCCCATCCTCCTGGACACTGTCAACACTACAGTACAAACCCATTCCTCCTGGAAACTGTCAACACTACAGTACAAACCCATTCCTCCTGGAAACTGTCAACACTACAATACAAACCCGTTCCTCCTGGACACTGTCAACACTACAGTACAAACCCATTCCTCCTGGACACTGTTAACACTACAGTACAAACCCATTCCTCCTGGAAACTGTCAACACTACAGTACAAACCCATTCCTCCTGGACACTGTTAACACTACAGTACAAACCCATTCCTCCTGGACACTGTTAACACTACAGTACAAACCCATTCCTCCTGGAAACTGTCAACACTACAATACAAACCCATTCCTCCTGGACACTGTTAACACTACAGTACAAACCCATTCCTCCTGGACAATGTCAAAACTGCAATACAAACCCATTCCTCCTGAATGTTCTTACAGGTACTGGTGATGGAAGGGGATGTTAAATGGGGGTGTGAGTGTTATTCCTAGTGACGGCTGTGGTGTGGAGAGGCCCGTGGGAGTTTGTAGCCTCGTCTACATTTCGAAGGACCCATTCATCTGATCTGTCTGAGGCTGTGTCCAAAATGGCACCCTATTCTCTACGGGGACCCTGGTCAAAAGTAGTGCCCTATATAGGGGATAGAGGGTGCCCTTTCAGACGGTGTGAAGTGTCTGTGTATAGATTTACAAGACTGATCTGTATGCATGAGAGAGAGGTAGGGCAGCATATCAGTGAAAAGCACCTTGCAGTCAGGGGCGGACTAGGACAAGAATTCAGCCCTGGCATTTTACCCACAACAACCCACAGTACTGCGGACGTCATCAACTTCACCCCATTTTATTTACTTTTTCCTGCAATAAATTTGGTACATTTTCAAAAACTTTTTTTTTCACTTAGTCATTATGGGGTATTGTGTGGGGATGGCTGAAACCAATCTATTTAATACATGTTTAATTCCGGCTGTAACACAACAAAATGTGGAATAAGTCAAGGTGTATGAATACTAATTAAAATCATAGGCTAATCTAACTCTAAATATATTATCCACTGTTGCCATGTATTCATCCAACAGTAGATGTCCCAGAAAACCTTTCCAGTTGTAGGCTACTACCCATGATACCTTTTAGACCTATGCCCTCGCAATTGCCAGTGCGCATTTCTCGCTCGTGTCACTCCATATCTCAAAGCCTTATCAAATAGCTTGGTTATAAAATAGTTGCTATTGAGCTGAATATTAAGTTGAGAAATAATATCTACAGAAAGCTGAGGCCCTCCCCTCTTCAACAGGGACAAGTCGACAAACCTTCCAAAGCTGTTTTTCCCGCAATTGCATTTTGAAATGTTATACAATAAATAGAGAAATTGCGTAAAGTAGTTTTTTTTTGGCGTTATTATCGGCGGCCATGTCACCTTTAAAAAATGTTTTTTTTTTAAATGTATATAGAAAATATTAGTTTGATATTGACAATCAGCCCACCCAACAACAAAAATTGTCCAGCCCATCTGGCATTTGCCAGAATTGCCAGATGGCCAATCCGCCCCTGCTTGCAGTTGCTACAGATGCACGCTACGCCAGTGCCTTTTAGCCCATAGCTTTATTCAGATCTGAATTAGAACTTCGTTTGATCTCTGTTGATTCTCAGGGTGCCAGGCAAAGCATATAGTTTCAAAGCCAGAGATCTTATGACGATAAAGTCCCTGACTTCAATAAGAACGAGTGAGTAATGAGCTAAGGAAACTTAGTATGGCTAGACAGTATTAAGCCAGATGTGTGCTGCCTGCATATGTTTTACATGGAAACTATCCACATCTCTACCAGACTGTCTGGCCTTGAAATAAACCTGGGATTCATCCTCAAACTGCACGCAAGACCTTCAGATGAGGTAGACCAGGTTATCCAACGACCTTCAGATGAGGTAGACCAGGTTATCCAACGACCTTCAGATGAGGTAGACCAGGTTATCCAACGACCTTCAGATGAGGTAGACCAGGTTATCCAACGACCTTCAGATGAGGTAGACCAGGTTATCCACCGACCTTCAGATGAGGTAGACCAGGTTATCCAACGACCTTCAGATGAGCTAGACCAGGTTATCCAACGACCTTCAGATGAGTTAGACCAGGTTATCCAACGACCTTCAGATGAGTTAGACCAGGTTATCCAACGACCTTCAGATGAGGTAGACCAGGTTAACCAACGACCTTCAGATGAGGTAGACCAGGTTATCCAACGACCTTCAGATGAGGTAGACCAGGTTATCCACCGACCTTCAGATGAGGTAGACCAGGTTATCCAACGACCTTCAGATGAGCTAGACCAGGTTATCCACCGACCTTCAGATGAGTTAGACCAGGTTATCCAACGACCTTCAGATGAGTTAGACCAGGTTATCCACCGACCTTCAGATGAGTTAGACCAGGTTAACCAACGACCTTCAGATTTAGGCCAGAAATCCTGGTCTAACTTCAGTCTGGGGGAACCACTGTATATCCCATGTTTTCTGGCCTGACTTCGGTTCCTCTCAACCCATGACTTATATTAACACGACTGAATAAAATGTTCAGAATACTACTTTTTTAAGTAGTCAACTATTTTAAGATATGATCTGTAAATCCGAGTACTTCAAAACAATGGTAATGCTCAAGTCCTTTCTTTCCTATTGGCTTCAGACGGTGAACTCTTTGTCTTTTTTTCCCCCTCCCAGATAAAGAAGGAGTATGGCAACAACTTGGTACCTGCTTTCCCCCCAAAGAAGATCTTTACTCTGACACCGACTGATGTGGAGCAGAGACGTGAACTGTTGGAGAAATACATGCAAGCTGGTGAGGGAGGATGTTTCAGTTCTGGGCTCTGTATTTCAGAGTTTGGGGTCCATTCGATTTTTTTAAAACTTTTTTTTATTACCTCCATTCAGAAGCAGAATTTAAATTCGAATTCAAGTATTGTTGAGAGAAAAGTTAGTTGTTTTCAAAGAGGGTTTTATATTATTGAATTCAAAGTCTCGCATTCATCTCTACTAAATTAAACTAGAAGTGACCTCAGCCTTTCCCATGGGGAGGAGGATATAGTAGAAGAGACAGTAGCTGACTCAACGTGCTTCTACACCTGCATTGCTTGCTGTTTGGGGTTTTAGGCTGGGTTTCTGTACAGCACTTCGAGATATTAGCTGATGTACGAAGGGCTATATAAAATAAACTTGATTGAATAAAAGGGCAGTATAGTGGAACAGACAGTAGCTGACTCAATAAAAGGGCAGTATTGTAGAACAGACAGTAGCTGACTCAATAAAAGGGCGGTATAGAGGAACAGACAGTAGCTGACTCAATAAAAGGGCAGTATAGAGGAACAGACAGTAGCTGACTTAATAAAAGGGCAGTATTGTAGAACAGACAGTAGCTGACTCAATAAAAGGGCGGTATAGAGGAACAGACAGTAGCTGACTCAATAAAAGGGCAGTATTGTAGAACAGACAGTAGCTGACTCAATAAAAGGGCGGTATAGAGGAACAGACAGTAGCTGACTCAATAAAAGGGCGGTATAGTGGAACAGACAGTAGCTGACTCAATAAAAGGGCGGTATAGAGGAACAGACAGTAGCTGACTCAATAAAAGGGCAGTATTGTAGAACAGACAGTAGCTGACTCAATAAAAGGGCGGTATAGAGGAACAGACAGTAGCTGACTTAATAAAAGGGCAGTATTGTAGAACAGACAGTAGCTGACTCAATAAAAGGGCAGTATAGAGGAACAGACAGTAGCCGACTCAATAAAAGGGCGGTATAGAGGAACAGACAGTAGCTGACTCAATAAAAGGGCGGTATAGAGGAACAGACAGTAGCTGACTCAATAAAAGGGTAGTATAGAGGAACAGACAGTAGCTGACTCAATAAAAGGGCGGTATAGTGGAACAGACAGTAGCTGACTCAATAAAAGGGCGGTATAGTGGAACAGACAGTAGCCGACTCAATAAAAGGGTAGTATAGAGGAACAGACAGTAGCTGACTCAATAAAAGGGCGGTATAGTGGAACAGACAGTAGCCGACTCAATAAAAGGGTAGTATAGAGGAACAGACAGTAGCTGACTCAATAAAAGGGCGGTATAGTGGAACAGACAGTAGCCGACTCAATAAAAGGGCAGTATTGTAGAACAGACAGTAGCTGACTCAATAAAAGGGCAGTATAGAGGAACAGACAGTAGCTGACTCAATAAAAGGGCGGTATAGAGGAACAGACAGTAGCTGACTCAATAAAAGGGCGGTATAGAGGAACAGACAGTAGCTGACTCAATAAAAGGGCAGTATTGTAGAACAGGCAGTAGCTGACTCAATAAAAGGGCAGTATAGAGGAACAGACAGTAGCTGACTCAATAAAAGGGCAGTATAGTAGAACAGACAGTAGCTGACTCAATAAAAGGGCGGTATAGAGGAACAGACAGTAGCTGACTCAATAAAAGGGCAGTATTGTAGAACAGGCAGTAGCTGACTCAATAAAAGGGCAGTATAGTAGAACAGACAGTAGCTGACTCAATAAAAGGGCGGTATAGAGGAACAGACAGTAGCTGACTCAATAAAAGGGCGGTATAGAGGAACAGGCAGTAGCTGACTCAATAAAAGGGCGGTATAGAGGAACAGGCAGTAGCTGACTCAATAAAAGGGCAGTATTGTAGAACAGGCAGTAGCTGACTCAATAAAAGGGCAGTATAGTGGAACAGACAGTAGCTGACTCAATAAAAGGGCAGTATTGTAGAACAGGCAGTAGCTGACTCAATAAAAGGGCAGTATAGTAGAGCAGACAGTAGCTGACTCAATAAAAGGGCAGTATAGTGGAACAGACAGTAGCTGACTCAATAAAAGGGCAGTATAGTGGAACAGACAGTAGCTGACTCAATAAAAGGGCGGTATAGAGGAACAGTGGCCGACTCATGATCTCCTGTTGGAACATTTCCTCATAGCAACCAGAATGACCAATCCATGTATCAGAATACCTTGTTAGTTGCTGACTGTCTGCCTGTAGACTGGTGCGGTTTTAGTGTGGGCAGCAGCTTACTTTACAGGCTTTGACTCAAGGTAATACTGATCTGAGAACACCATAAGTACAGGCTGAAACTGGTCTGTCTGTAGGCCACACTATAGCTCTAGGTGTCTGAACTAGTGTTATACTTTTCTGAGCACACCCTACTAAGCACTTACTTGGGGCCAAGGCCTCTTGGCTGTCCTCTTCCCCCTGACACACCTGAAATCAGACCCAACTCACTGTTCCAATAGATTCCTATCCCAGATAGATCCTCAGAACCAATGGGAAAGTTGTATTATGTTAGGTGCAATATGTACCCAAAAGAAACTTGTCAGGGTTGAGTGGACAGTTAAAAGTAATCCCTATTTTCCTTTTTATTTTGCCAGTTTCACCCCTCAGTGTGGGTCCTTGTCAGGAGGTGTAAAATGTACATTTTTTTTTTTTTCTCCTCATTCCTCCTCAGTTAAAGATCCAAGAGAACGTTAGGTTATGTTGCCCCATCCAACCCGACCTCAACCTCCGCTTTGGCCTAACGCTTCCCCAAGCAGGTCATGGGTAAACTGTGGCCGAACACACACACACACACACACACACACACACACACACACACACACACACACACACACACACACACACACACACACACACACACACACAAAGATAAGACATGCTTGGAACTGAACTGGCAGCAGTGCCCAGTATCCCTCTTCGAGTACTGGCCGTTACCTCAGAACAAACCCTAAGCTTTGTTGGGGCATATTTTCTCATAGTCTGGGAGCACACACACACACACACACTTCCTGGTTCACCGACCGCTTCCTGGGTGGGGATAAGTGTTGGGTGTTAGGGAAAGTAGGGTTTTGAATGTTCGTCCCCAAAAAGTCCTCAAGTATACTAAGAGAGTATGTGTGACGCATCTGTGGTGTCGGCCGGCCCTGATTGGCCCCCGTTCAAACACACTGCAGGCAGGTTGCTACAGATTGTCCACGTAGATATCCTACTACTACAGATTGATGAGGTCCACGTAGATATCCTACTACTACAGATTGATGAGGTCCACGTAGATATACTACTACTACAGATTGATGAGGTCCACGTAGATATCCTACTACTACAGATTGATGAGGTCCACATAGATATCCTACTACTACAGATTGATGAGGTCCACGTAGATATACTACTACTACAGATTGATGAGGTCCACGTAGATATACTACTACTACAGATTGATGAGGTCCACGTAGATATCCTACTACTACAGATTGATGAGGTCCACGTAGATATCCTACTACTACAGATTGATGAGGTCCACGTAGATACTACAGATTGATGAGGTCCACGTAGATACTACAGATTGATGAGGTCCACGTGGATACTACAGATTGGTGAGGTCCACGTGGATACTACAGATTGGTGAGGTCCACGTGGATACTACAGATTGGTGAGGTCCACATAGATACTACAGATTGGTGAGGTCCACGTGGATACTACAGATTGGTGAGGTCCACGTGGATACTACAGATTGGTGAGGTCCACGTGGATACTACAGATTGGTGAGGTCCACGTGGATACTACAGATTGGTGAGGTCCACGTGGATACTACAGATTGGTGAGGTCCACGTGGATACTACAGATTGGTGAGGTCCACGTGGATACTACAGATTGGTGAGGTCCACGTGGATACTACAGATTGTTGAGGTCCACGTGGATACTACAGATTGTTGAGGTCCACGTGGATACTACAGATTGGTGAGGTCCACGTGGATACTACAGATTGGTGAGGTCCACGTGGATACTACAGATTGGTGAGGTCCACATAGATACTACAGATTGGTGAGGTCTACGTGGATACTACAGATTGGTGAGGTCCACGTAGATATATTCTACTACTACAGATTGATGAGGTCCAGATCTAAAAGTGACATTGCCTTTTACATTTGAGTAATTTAGCAGGCTCTCTTATCCAAAGGGATTTACAGTTAGTGCTTTCATCTTAAAGGGAATTCCCGCAGATTTAGGTTGCTGTTAAACATTCTGATTGGGTTCATCCTTCCAACTAAAAGTCCCAATACGACATATCACTTTCTCGACGTCAAAGCCACAACGTTTTGTTGGTATAGGAGTTTTTTGATAAATATAATTCAAATTGAGAAGAAAGTGTACCTACAATTAGATTGATTATATTCCATCTGTGATAGATTTGTGGAATATATATCGCGCAACATTTTACGATAGCAAGGTGAGACGACCACAGCACAGTCGTAAGACATATCTTTAAGATTATCTTTGAGGTTGGGTTGCAGACGTTTTCGGAAGATGGGCAGGGACTCTTAGCATCAGGGGGAAGCTGTTTCCTCCTTTGGGGTGACCGGATAGGGAAGCACTTGGACTGGGCTGAGCAGAAGCTGACCTCCTGTAGGGGTGGAATGGCCAAGAGACCAAAGGTGGGATGAGTTGGGATGTTGGGTTTGAGCATAGCCTGAAGGTAGGGGAGGGGCAGTTCCTCTTGCTATTCCATGGTCTTTCAGAGGATGCGAGCTTTGACTGAAGCCAGTGGAGTGTACGGAGGATGACATGGGAGAACTTGAGAAAGTTGAACACCTGACGGGCTGCAGCCTTCTGGATAAGTTGCAGTAGTCCAGATGGGATATGACGAGTACCCGGATTAGGACCTACACCGCTTCCTGTGTGAGGTAAGGTCGTACTCTACAGATGTTGTAGAGCATGAACACCCAGGAGTGATTCACTACTATGACGTTTGCAGAGAACGACAGGGTGTGGTCCAGGGTCACGCTAAGGTTCTTTGCACCCTGGGAGGGGAACACCGAACTGTGATGGAGAGGTCTGGAGCGGGCAGGCCTTCTCGGCAGCTCTATCTTGTCGAGGTTGAGGTGGTGGGCCAACATCCAAGCTGAGATATCTACCAAGTACGCAGAGATGCGTGTCGCCACCTGGTTATCAGAAGCGGGGAATGTGAAAAGTAGTTGTCATCCACATAGCAATGATAGCAGAGACCATGTGTGGATATAACGTAGCCGAGTGACTTCGTGTAAAGAGAGGAGGGCCTAGAACCGAGCCCGGGGGGACACCAGTAGTGAGAGCACGTGGTGTAGACACAGATCCTCTCCACGCCACCTGGTAGGAGTGACCTGCCAGGTTGGATGCATTCTGGGAGTGTGCAAAGCATGAGGCGCCCAGACCTGAGAGGGTGGAAAGGAGGATCTGATGGATCACGGTGTTGAAGGCAGCGGATAGATCTAGGAGGATGAGGAGAGAGAGTCAGCTTTGGTAGTGCGGAGAGCCTCCGTGGCGTAGAGAATAGCAGTCTCTGTTGAGTGACCCCATCTTGAAGCCTGACTGGTTAGGGTCAAAGACATCATTCTGAGAGAAATAACGAGAGAGTTGGTAAGAGACTGCACGCTCAAGTGTTTTGGAAAGAAAAGAAAGAAGGGGTACCAGTCTGCCATTTTTGACGTCAGAGGGGTCAAGTCTTGGTTTCTTGAGGAGGGGAGCGACTCCGGCCACCTTGAAGTGAGAGGGGACGTAGCAAGTGGTCAGGGTAGAGTTGATGAGGATTGGGAGAAGGTCTCCAGAGAAACTCTACAGAAGGGAAGAAGGGATGGGGTCGAGTGGGCAGATTGTCCGGCGGCTGGACATCATTAGTCGCAGGATTTTATCTGGAGAGCGAGGGTAGAAAGAGGACAAGGCATAGGAAAGTTCACTGTGAGTGGATTCAGTTGGCTTAGTGAATGATGTCGTTAACCTTTTTTTCAAAGTGGTTGACAAAGTCATCTGCAGTAAGGGAGGGAGGCGTTGGAGGTGGAGGATTAAGGAAGGGAGAAGGTGAAGAAGTTTCCCAGGGTTGGAGGCAGAGGCTTGGAATTTAGACTGATAGGAAGGGGTTTCAGCAGCAGGTACAGAAGAAGAAAATGTAGAATGGAGGGAGTGGAAGGATGATAGAACCTCTGGAAGTTTACTTTTCCTCAGCTACCTGCAGCCCTGTTCTGTGATCACTCAGTGAGTCACTCAGTCAAAGAGCAGGAGGGGAGGGAGGAGAGTAGGGTCGACAAGGCAGTCAGGAGACAGGAGGGAGATTTAGGGGAAGGATGTGGTGATGGGATAGAAGAGGAGAGCAGTTGGGGAAAGAGAGCGAAGATTGCGACGGTGTATGACCATCTGGGTAGGGGCTGAGTGGGTAGGGTTGGAAGAGCGAGGGAGAGAAAAATAAAGTAGTGATCAGAGACCTGGAGGGTGGTTGCAGTGAGATCAGTAGGCGAATATGCTTGACCTAAAGATGAGGTCAAGCATATTGCCTGCCTTGTGAGTGGGAGGGGGACTGGGAAAAGGGTGAGGTCAAAATAGCCGGGGAAAGAAAGAGGTGGAAAGAAATGAGTCGAAGTATGGAAGTTGAAGTCACCCAGTATGATGAGTGGTGAGATATTGTCAGGTAATGATCTTATCAAGGTGTCAAGCTCATTGAGGAACTTTATGATGATGCAAAATGCATCATTTGATTTCATACAGGGATGATTTCTGTATTTTGAAAGTTACATATCTTGAAAACCTGATTTGCTGACAAGCAAAACATTTTTGGACTATGTCAACAATGGACTAATGAAAGAAATACCAACATAGTTTTTGGGTGGAATTTTCTTTTAAGTTTGAATGGACAAGTGACAGCATGGAATTCAAATGAGGAGATGGACAGGTGAGAGAGGGGGAAAAAGAGAATCTCCAGTGTCTCTCTTATAATCTTCTCTCTCTCTCTTCCAACAGTGCGGCAGGACCCCATGCTCGGCGCCTCCGAGATGTTCAACAGCTTTCTAAGGAAAGCCCAGCAGGTTGGTACTGTAGCTAGTTGTTATTACCCCTGGCTTTGTTACTGTTCTGTGTGTAGCTAGCTGTCCTTTCCTCCCGGCTGTGTATTTGTTCTGTTTTACGTAGCTGATCTATGTTCAGAACAGTTCTGTTCTACGTAGGACGTCTCGTCAGGAGGCGTGTGTGTCAGTTCATCAGGAAGCTGTGGGTGTTTTCAAGTTATATCAGTCGTATGTACCTGATGCCCATGGAGTACACCGTCCAATGAAATGCTTCCTTGCAGGTTCCCTCTCGATAATGCAACAACAATAAGAGATAAGAAAATATATGAATAATAAGCAAATGGCTCGGTAGAATAGAATATATAAACTCACTGTCAACTGAGTTTATATAAACGTCCTCTCACTGTCAACTGCGTTTTATTTTCAGCAAACTTAAAACGTGTAAATATTTGTATGAACATAACAAAATTTAACAACTGAGACAAAATCAAAACTAACAGTCAGTATCTGGTGTGGCCACCAGCTGCATTAAGTACTGCAGTGCATCTCCTCCACATGGACTGCACCAGATTTGCTAGTTCTTGCTGTGAGACATTACCCCACTCTTCCACCAAGGCATCTGCAAGTTCCCGGACATTTCTGGGGGGAATGCCCCTAGCCCTCACCCTCCGATCCAACAGGTCCCAGACGTGCTCAATGGGATTGAGATCCGGGCTCTTCGCTGGCCATGGCAGAACACTGACACTTCTGTCTTGCAGGAAATCACGCACAGAACGAGCAGTTTGGCTGGTGGCGTTATGTGAGGATGAGCCTGCAGGAAGGGTACCACATGAGGGAGGAGGATGTCTTCCCTGTAACGCACAGCGTTGAGATTGCCTGCAATGACAACAAGCTCAGTCCGATGATGCTGTGACACACCGCCCCAGACCATGACGGACCCTCCACCTCCAAATCAATCCTGCTCCAGAGTACAGGCCTCGGTGTAACGCTCATTCCTTCGACAATAAACGCAAATCCGACCATCACCCCTGGTGAGACAAAACCGCGACTCGTCAGTGAAGAGCACTTTTTGCCAGTCCTGTCTCGTCCAGCGACGGTGGGTTTGTGCCCATAGGCGACGTTGTTGCTGGTGATGTCTGTTGAGGACCTGCCTTACGACAGGCCTACAAGCCCTCAGTCCAGCCTCTCTCAGTCTATTGCAGACAGTCTGAGCACTGATGGAGGGATTGTGCGTCCCTGGTGTAACTCGGGCAGTTGTTGCCATCCTGTACCTGTCCCGCAGGTGTGATGTTCGGATGTACCGATCCTGTGCAGGTGTTGTTACACGTGGTCTGCCACTGCGAGGACGATCACCTGTCCGTCCTGTCTCCCTATAGCGCTGTCTTAGGTGTCTCACAGTACGGACATTGCAATTTATTGCCCGTTGCACATCTGCAGTCCTCATGCCTCCTTGCAGCATGCCTAAGGCACGTTCACGCAGATGAGCAGGGACCCTGGGCATCTTTCTTTTGGTGTTTTTCAGAGTCAGTAGAAAGGCCTCCTTAGTGTCCTAAGTTTTCATAACTGTCACTTTAATTGCCTACCGTCTGTAAGCTGTTAGTGTCTTAACAACCGTTCCACAGGTGCATGTTCATTAATTGTTTATGGTTCATTGAACAAGCAGGGGAAACAGTGTTTAAACCCTTTACAATAAAGATCTGTGAAGTTATTTGGATTTTTTACGAATTATCTCAAGACAGGGTCCTGAAAAAGGGATGTTTTATTTTTTGCTGAGTTTATATATATATATTTATTATTATTATTATTTCATAAATACAGGAAGGCACTCACCAATATTTATGTTTCGGGAAGGGGGGGATTGGAGAGCAAGTGTTTTACATTGTGCAGTATTTAGCAATAATAAATAAGTCTAGTAGCATCAGTGGCTGTGCGTGCTAAGGTACAGAGAGTCAGTCCAGTTCAAGTGTTCAGCAGTGTGTATAAGTGTGTCAGTTCCGTTCTACGTAAACAGACTCCTCAGCAGGCTGTTAGCTGCTCTGTCAGCCATGTGGCACAAATACCCACAGACAAACACACACGGCTGACTCAGTAATGGCTTCAGTCTTGGTAATAGTTTTCAGCCACAGTTTGACATTCACAATGTTCGTCATAGTTCACACGTGGATGGGTGCGTGCGTGTGTGGGTGCGTGCGTGTGTGGCTGGGTGGAAGGGGATAGAAAAGGGGATAGAAAACAGCATGGTGGAGAATGCAGGCAGGGTTTTTGGGGGAAGGCTGCTCATACCGTTCTATTCTCGTGTGTGTGAACTCTAGTGTATATGTTAACCGATTTCTTTCAGACACATCACTGTGGTGACACAACCTCACCACCATTGGTCAGTTTGAACCGCCCAGTTACACCCAGCCAGTGTAGGAGTTGAATCCTCTCTCCGCCCAGTTACACCCAGCCAGTGTAGAAGTTGAATCCTCTCTCCGCCCAGTTACACCCAGCCAGTGTTGGAGTTGAATCCTCTCTCCGCCCAGTTACACCCAGCCAGTGTAGGAGTTGAATCCTCTCTCCGCCCAGTTACACCCAGCCAGTGTAGGAGTTGAATCCTCTCTCCGCCTAGTTACACCCAGCCAGTGTAGGAGTTGAATCCTCTCTCCGCCCAGTTACACCCAGCCAGTGTAGGAGTTGAATCCTCTCTCCACCCAGTTACACCCAGCCAGTGTAGGAGTTGAATCCTCTCTCCGCCTAGTTACACCCGGCCAGTGTAGGAGTTGAATCCTCTCTCCGCCCAGTTACACCCAGCCAGTGTAGGAGTTGAATCCTCTCTCCGCCCAGTTACACCCAGCCAGTGTTGGAGTTGAATCCTCTCTCCGCCCAGTTACACCCAGCCAGTGTAGGAGTTGAATCCTCTCTCCGCCCAGTTACACCCAGCCAGTGTTGGAGTTGAATCCTCTCTCCGCCCAGTTACACCCAGCCAGTGTTGGAGTTGAATCCTCTCTCCGCCCAGTTACACCCAGCCAGTGTTGGAGTTGAATCTTCTCTCCGCCCAGTTACACCCAGCCAGTGTAGGAGTTGAATCCTCTCTCCGCCCAGTTACACCCAGCCAGTGTTGGAGTTGAATCCTCTCTCCGCCCAGTTACACCCAGCCAGTGTTGGAGTTGAATCCTCTCTCCGCCCAGTTACACCCAGCCAGTGTAGGAGTTGAATCCTCTCTAACGTTTTTTTACTGTAATCTGCCATAAACGAATGAAGAACAGATGTTTTAAATGTGAGAGGAGTTATTGTACATTACTATCATACAGTATGCCAAGTCATGATGTAAAAACATTCTTACGTGAATGGTATTTTATATTTATTCTCTAAAACATAGAAGAGCACGTTACAGAGAGAATCTAGCCAGGGAGCGTGTGTGTGTGTGTGTGTGTGTGTGTGTGTGTGTGTGTGTGTGTGTGTGTGTGTGTGTGTGTGTGTGTGTGTGTGTGTGTGTGTGTGTGTGTGTGTGTGTGTGTGTGTGTGTGTGTGTGTGTGTGTGTGTGTGTGTGTGTGTTTGGTATACCCAGAGCTTTTTGTTTACTGCGTTCCCTTCCTAGAAAACTGCTTCCTCAGTTGCTTGTTAGCATATAGATGGAACATTGAAATGATTGATTGGAATGAATATTGATGATATGTTCACAATAAATCAATGCTAGTGTTCCCATTGGCTCATAGCGGGATGCTATAGCTGCTCAGTGAAGGCTAGTTTTCCTATTGGTTGATAGTGTGAGCATGGAACTGAGAGCCATCATTCACCCCAGGAGGTGACCTGGCTGTGCTGCTAGGCTGGATGGTGTAAATCTACTTTCATCAGATATGTCATTCAAGGTGGTGTACACCCTGTGTCTCTCTCTAGATCTCTCTATTTTATCATCCTCCTCTTTCTCTCCCCCCCCCTCTCTCACTCCTCTGCATCCCTTCATCCTCCCTCTCATCTCTCCCTCTTCCCCCCCCCCCTCCCTCCTCTCCTACCTCATGCTGAAAGGACAACAGCAGAATAGAGAATGAGTTCTCAGCAGCCAGCCAGCCAGCCTGGCCTTGGCACTTCATCGGAGCCACACAGCCACACACACACACACACACACACACACACACACACACACACACACACACACACACACACACACACACACACACACACACACACACACACACACACACACACTTCCCCAGCAATCCAGATACACTCTGACACCTCCTGTCTAGCAGTGGGGGACAGCGAAAGATTAAACATTAATTTACCCAGCATGGGCTCGAAAGCTGAGAGGAGGAGGAAGCAGGCAGAAGGTTAGCTGCTTAGACTTTAAAAAAAAAATATGTATTTCTTATTCATTTTTTAAAAAACATTTAAAAAATGTATTATAATAAAAAAATATATTTGATCCCCTTTTTCTCCCAATTTCGTGACTACCATCTTGTCTCATCGCTGCAACTCCCCAACGGGCTCAGGAGAGGCGAAGGTCGAGTCATGTGTCCTACGAAACATGACCCGCCAAACCACGCTTCTTAACTCCCGCCCGCTTAACCCGGAAGCCAGCTGCACCAACGTGTCAGAGGAAACACCGTTCAACTGACGACCGTGGTCAGCCTGCAGGCACCCGACCTGCCACAAGGAGTCGCTAGAGCTCAATGAGCCAAGTAAAGCCCCCCCCCCGGCCAAACCCTCCCCTAACCCGGACGACGCTGGGGCAAATGTGCGAGCGGCTCTGCTTTTAAATTTATTGTCGTCTTCCTCCTGTAAATGTAGGATTGTCATACTTTTTGAGGACATCTGTAACAAGACGTTATATAACTATATGGTGTCATAGAAGCATAAAATCCAGATATACTGACTTTACCCTGTGTCTCTTACAGGACGAGAGGGTTAGATAAAAACCTACTTCCCTGACTGGAGAGAACTAACTCTCTGGTCTGTACTGACTACACTGTCTGTCATGGAACACATTCTGTCTGTCTTCTGTAACCTGTATATAACCTGTCGTATAGGAGACCCAGCAGATCCCAACCGAAGAGGTTCCTCTGGAGATCTACCTGTCTAACGGCCAGAAGGTCGAGGTCAACATCCTGACCTCAGACCAGACAGAGGACGTCCTCGAGGTAAACCGTCTCGACTGGGTTTCAAAACACACAGATTTATAATCCAGATTCAGACTTCTACCGTATGTTTTGTACGAGTAAGAGCAGAAAATAGGACTTGTGGTTTCATATCTAACACACACAAAGATGAACCAGAGATGATCCTCCTGTGTTCTGATTCGCAGGCTGTTGCGTCAAAACTGGACCTTCCTGATGAGCTGGTTGGTTATTTCAGTCTCTTCCTGGTTCGAGAAGGAGTGGACGGGGGATTAACGTGTAAGCATTCAACTTTAACCCTCCCCTAAACATTCAGAGGACTGCTATAGGAATGAACTACAGTGGTATCTGAAAGGCCAAATGGCTCTATCTCCAATACCAGGGATGGAGTGGGGGCCACAAAAACAAATCTGAATTCATAATGAGGGGCTGCAGTGGCTTGTGGGTCTTCGTACCCACACATGCAGTCAGAGCCGGCCCTGGCCTTTTTGGGGACCCTAACGCTTCCATCACACCAACAGCGTCATTTAATTTTTTGGTACACCGGAATGACGTTAATTTCCAATGAAAACGATGCGTTTGCCTTGCAGCATTGCGTTGCAGAGGCAGTTGCAGTGCGTTCTGTGCGGTGCGTACATTAGGATTTATCAAACGTACGTGTCAAACTGTATGCGTAGACGGCTTGACAGAAATAGTAGCAGAAGGTGACTGTTGAACTGTTACATACATATCCAGATGACGCTGCGTACTATTTTGCGCCACGATGATGTCGGTGTGATCGAAGCGTAAGTTAATTAAAAAATATATATAATTCAAGCAATTCTATAACAAATTTCATGCAATTCTACCTATTTTGTCATGCAGTTTTACAGCTAATTTCCTGTAATTCTACACATTTTCCAAGAGGGTGGAGAGAAATGTTTGCAGTTTTGAATATGATGTCTGAGTGAGAGTGATTAACAAAATGAATGGCGGCCCCTCGATCAGTAATTCAACCATGATTACTACAGGTTTAGATAGATAGATAGATAGATAGATAGATAGATAGATAGATAGATAGATAGATAGATAGATAGATAGATAGCTGACTAACTAACCTAAAACATGTTGGCTGACCTGGCATTCTTGATACACACGGAAACTGTTGAGTGTGAAAAATCCCAGCAGCATTGCAGTTCTTGACACAAACCGGTGCAGCTGGCACCTACTACCAAACCCCGTTCAAAGGCACTTACATATTTTGCCTTGCCCATTCACCCTCTGAATGGCACACATAGACAATCCATGTCTCAATTGTCTCAAGGCTTAAACATTCTTCTTTAACCCGTCTCCTCCCCGTCATCTACACTGATTGAAGTGGATTTAACAAGTGACATCAATAAGGGATCATAGCTGTCACCTGGTCAGTCTGTGGCATGTTAAGAGCAGGTGTTCTTAATGTTTTGTACACTCAGTGTATATCCCCTACATACTTACACTACCCTATGGGCCCTGGTCAAAAGTAGTGCACTAAATAGGGAATAGGGTGCCAGCCCTGGTTAAAACTAGTGCGCTAAATAGGGAATAGTGTGCCAGCCCTGGTTAAAAGTAGTGCACTAAATAGGGAATAGGGTGCCATCACTGGTTAAAAGTAGTGCACTAAATAGGGAATAGGGTGCCATCCCTGGTTAAAAGTAGTGCACTAAATAGGGAATAGGGTGCCATCCCTGGTTAAAAGTAGTGCACTAAATAGGGAATAGGGTGCCAGCCCTGGTTAAAAGTAGTGCACTAAATAGGGAATAGGGTGCCAGCCCTGGTTAAAAGTAGTGCACTAAATAGGGAATAGGGTGCCAGCCCTGGTTAAAAGTAGTGCACTAATTAGGGAATAGGGTGCCATTTGCGATGTAGTATTGGATTGTCACAGCCACCAAGTCAAAATAATTGTCTGTTTATAAAAGTCATGAAAACAAAAATGAACTTACTGAACTTGTGAAATAAAACAAAAATGAACTTACTGAACTTGTGAAATTAACTTCATTCAAGTTTAGGGTCTACACTCAGATTTTAAGAAGATAAATTGTATAAATATAGGTAGTAGAGGTCGACCGATTAGGATTTTTCAACGTCGATACCGATTATTGGAGAACCAAAAAAATCCGATACCGGGTAATCGGGCGATTTTTTTTAAATGTATTTATTTTTTTAAAGTTTAAAAAATTGTAATAATGACAATTACAACAATACTGAATGAACACTTATTTTAACTTAATATAATACATCAATAAAATCAATTTAGCCTCAAGTAAATAATGAAACATGTTCAATTTGGTTTAAATAATGCAAAAACAAAGTGTTGGAGAAGAAAGTAAAAGTGCAATATGTGCTATGTAAGAAAGCTAACGTTTAAGTTCCTTGCTCAGAACATGAGAACATATGAAAGCTGGTGGTTCCTTTTAACACTAGTCTTCAATATTCCCAGGTAAGAAGTTTTAGGTTGTAGTTATTATAGGAATTATAGGACTATTTCTCTCTATACCATTTGTATTTCATATACCTTTGACTATTGGATGTTCTTATAGGCACTTTAGTATTGCCAGTGTAACAGTATAGCTTCCGTCCCTCTCCTCGCTCCTACCTGGGCTCGAACCAGGAACACATCGACAACAGCCACCCTCGAAGCAGCGTTACCCATGCAGAGCAAGGGGAACAACTACCCCAAGTCTCAGAGCGAGTGACGTTTGAAACGCTATTAGCGCTAACCTGCTAACTAGCTAGCCATTTCACATCGGTTACACCAGCCTAATCTCGGGAGTTGATAGGCTTGAAGTCATAAACAGCGCAATGCTTGAAGCATTGCGTAGAGCTGCTGGCAAACGCACGAAAGTGCTGTTTGAATGAATGCTTACGAGCCTGCTGGTGCCTACCACCGCTCAGACTGCTCTATCAAATTATAGACTTAATTATAACATAATAACACACAGAAATACGAGCCTTAGGTCATTAATATGGTCAAATCCGGAAACTATAATTTCGAAAATAAAATGTTTATTCTTTCAGTGAAATACGGAACCGTTCCGTATTTTATCTAACGGGTGGCATCCATAAGTCTAAATATTCCTGTTACATTGCACAACCTTCAATGTTATGTCATAATTACGTAAAATTCTGGCAAATTAGTTCGCAACGAGCCAGGCGGCCCAAACTGTTGCATATACCCTGACTCTGCGTGCAATGAATGCAAGAGAAGTGACACAATTTCACCTGGTTAATATTGCCTGCTAACCTGGATTTCTTTTAGCTAAATATGCAGGTTTAAAAATATATACTTCTTTGTATTGATTTTAAGAAAGGCATTGATGTTTATGGTTAGGTACACGTTGGAGCAACAACAGTCCTTTTTTGCGAATGCGCACCGCATCGATTATATGCAATGCAGGACACGCTAGATAAACTAGTAATATCATCAACCATGTGTAGTTAACTACTGATTATGATTGATTGATTGTTTTTTATAAGATGCGTTTAATGCTAGCTAGCAACTTACCATGGCTTCTTACTGCATTCGCGTAACAGGCAGGCTTCTCGTGGAGTGCAATGTGAAGCAGGTGGTTAGAGCGTTGGACTAGTTAACCGTAAGGTTGCAAGATTGAATCCCCGAGCTGACAAGGTAAAAATCTGTTGTTCTACCCCTTAACAAGGCAGTTAACCCACCGTTCCTAGGCCGTCATTGAAAATAAGAATGTGTTCTTAACTGACTTGCCTCGTTAATAAAGGTGTAAAAAAAATTACGATTTCCGATTGTTATGAAAACTTGAAATCGGCCCTAATTAATCAGCCATTCCGATTAATCGGTCGACCTCTAATAGTTAGGGTTTAGCCATACATGTGACTTTGTGGCAGTGGTAACTAGTGATTACCACAGAATTGTTCTAGTTGGCTAGGGGGAGTGTTTTGTGACAGACATGAGAGAGAACCAAAACTCATGGTCTTGAATGCTCCTTAGCCAATCAGCCAGGATTATGCATTCTATAAACTCATCACTTGTCCTTGTCTTGACATCCTGTTGTTGACATTCTCTCTATCCCCTGTTGACGGTCTCTCTCTCCCCTGTTGACGGTCTCTCTCTCTCTAGTGTCTCCTGTTGTTGACGGTCTCTCTCTCTCTCTCTAGTGTCTCCTGTTGTTGACGGTCTCTCTCTCTCTCTCTAGTGTCTCCTGTTGTTGACGGTCTCTCTCTCTCTCGTGTCTCCTGTTGTTGACGGTCTCTCTCTCTCTAGTGTCTCCTGTTGTTGATGGTCTCTCTCTCTCTAGTGTCTCCTGTTGACGGTCTCTCTCTCTTTAGTGTCTCCTGTTGTTGACGGTCTCTCTCTCTCTCTCTTTAGTGTCTCCTGTTGTTGACGGTCTCTCTCTCTCTCTAGTGTCTCCTGTTGTTGATGGTCTCTCTCTCTCTCTAGTGTCTCCTGTTGTTGACGGTCTCTCTCTCTCTCTAGTGTCTCCTGTTGTTGACGGTCTCTCTCTCTCGCGTCTCCTGTTGTTGATGGTCTCTCTCTCTCTCTAGTGTCTCCTGTTGTTGACGGTCTCTCTCTCTCTCTCGCGTCTCCTGTTGTTGACGGTCTCTCTCTCTCTAGTGTCTCCTGTTGTTGACGGTCTCTCTCTCTCTAGTGTCTCCTGTTGTTGACGGTCTCTCTCTCGCTCTAGTGTCTCCTGTTGTTGACGGTCTCTCTCTCGCTCTAGTGTCTCCTGTTGTTGACGGTCTCTCTCTCGCTCTAGTGTCTCCTGTTGTTGACGGTCTCTCTCTCGCTCTCGTGTCTCCTGTTGTTGACGGTCTCTCTCTCTCTCTCTCTAGTGTCTCCTGTTGACGGTTTCTCTCTCTCTCGTGTTTCCTGTTGTTGACGGTCTCTCGCTCTAGTGTCTCCTGTTGTTGACGGTCTCTCTCTCTAGTGTCTCCTGTTGTTGACGGTCTCTCTCTCTCTCTCTAGTGTCTCCTGTTGTTGACGGTCTCTCTCTCTCTAGTGTCTCCTGTTGTTGACGGTCTCTCTCTCTCTCTCTAGTGTCTCCTGTTGACGGTTTCTCTCTCTCTCGTGTTTCCTGTTGTTGACGGTCTCTCGCTCTCGTGTCTCCTGTTGTTGACGGTCTCTCTCTCTAGTGTCTCCTGTTGTTGACGGTCTCTCTCTCTCTCTCTAGTGTCTCCTGTTGTTGACGGTCTCTCTCTCTCTAGTGTCTCCTGTTGTTGACGGTCTCTCTCTCTCTCTCTCTAGTGTCTCCTGTTGTTGACGGTCTCTCTCTCTCTCTCTCTAGTGTCTCCTGTTGTTGACGGTCTCTCTCTCTCTCTCTCTAGTGTCTCCTGTTGTTGACGGTCTCTCTCTCTCTAGTGTCTCCTGTTGTTGACGGTCTCTCTCTCTCTCTCTCTCTAGTGTCTCCTGTTGTTGACGGTCTCTCGCTCTAGTGTCTCCTGTTGTTGACGGTCTCTCTCTCTCTAGTGTCTCCTGTTGTTGACGGTCTCTCTCTCTCTCTAGTGCCCTTGGTTTTGTGCCGTGGCGGAGATCTTGTGGGCTATACTCGGCCTTGTCTCAGGATGGTAAGTTGGTGGTTGAAGATTTCCCTCTAGTGGTGTGGGGGCTGTGCTTTGGCAAAGTGGGTAGGGTTATATCCTTCCTGTTTGGCCCTGTCCGGGGGTATCATCGGATGGGGCCACAGTGTCTCCTGACCCCTCCTGTCTCAGCCTCCAGTATTTATGCTGCAGTAGTTTATGTGTCGGGGGGCTAGGGTCATTTTGTTATATCTGGAGGACTTCTCCTGTCTTATTCGGTGTCCTGTGTGAATTTAAGTATGCTCTCTCTAATTCTCTCCTTCTCTCTTTCTTTCTCTCTCTCGGAGGACCTGAGCCCTAGGACCATGCCTCAGAACTACATGGCATGATGACTCCTTGCTGTCCCCAGTCCACCTGGCCTTGCTGCTGCTCCAGTTTCAACTGTTCTGCCTCGGCTATGGAACCCTGACCTGTTCACCGGACGTGCTAAAAAAGCCAACTGACATTTACTCCTGAGGTGCTGACCTGTTGCACCCTCGACAACCACTGTGATTATTATTATTTGACCATGCTGGTCATTTATGAACATTTGAACATCTTAGCCGTTCTTTTATAATCTCCACCCGGCACAGCCAGAAGAGGACTGGCCACCCCTCATAGCCTGGTTCCTCTCTAGGTTTCTTCCTAGGTTCTGGCCTTTCTAGGGAGTTTTTCCTAGCCACCGTGCTTCTACACCTGCATTGCTTGCTGTTTGGGGGTTTTAGGCTGGGTTTCTGTACAGCACTTTGAGATATCAGCTGATGTAAGAAGGGCTATATAAATACATTTGATTTGATAAGTGGTCTGATGAGAGCTCAGCAGTTTACCCAGAGGAGTGGAATAGAAGCATGTGTGTGGCACACTGTAGGAGGACCACACTTGTGTTAATGAGAGGGGGAGGGGAAAGGTGAGAGGTCACGCTAACACCAATTCGGTCATAATTTGGATGGATTATAACCGAATTATGAAATTGGTTCCCTCCCCTGTAAAACTGACCGTAGAAGAACAACTTCCCCCTACTCCAAATTTAGCGTTCAGAGGACACTTAAAATAGAGAGTCGAGTAACTTAATTTGGGGTTAGGGTTACTTACAGACGAAGTGACGCGCCAGCACCTCATGCGCGTGACCTTGAAGCTCCCCTCCTTCATCTGTTCATTGGGCAGCTTGACCTGGAAGTTAAGCTCGTTGTTGCCTGCAGAGACGATCACGTGACAGCCCTTCTCCGGGAAGTCGGTCACGCATGGGTCAAACTGGATGTAGCCAAAGTACTTCAGCGTCTGGCCTAGCCTAATGAACTGGAGAAACAGGTAGAAAGACATGAACTGGAGAAACAGGCAGAAAGACATGACCTAGCCTAATGAACTGGAGAAACAGGTAGAAAGACATGACCTAGCCTAATGAACTGGAGAAACAGGTAGAAAGACATGGCCTAGCCTAATGAACTGGAGAAACAGGCAGAAAGACATGAACTAGCAGAATGAACTGGAGAAACAGGCAGAAAGACATGAACTAGCAGAATGAACTGGAGAGAGAGAGCAGGCAGAAAGACATGAACTAGCAGAATGAACTGGAGAAACAGGCAGAAAGACATGACCTAGCCTAATGAACTGGAGAAACAGGCAGAAAGACATGAACTAGCAGAATGAACTGGAGAGAGAGAGCAGGCAGAAAGACATGAACTAGCAGAATGAACTGGAGAGAGAGAGCAGGCAGAAAGACATGAACTAGCAGAATGAACTGGAGAGAGAGAGCAGGCAGAAAGACATGAACTAGAGAAACAGGTAGAAAGACATGAACTGGAGAAACAGGCAGAAAGACATGAACTAGCCTAATGAACTGGAGAAACAGGTAGAAAGACATGACCTAGCCTAATGAACTGGAGAAACAGGTAGAAAGACATGAACTGGAGAAACAGGCAGAAAGACATGAACTAGCCTAATGAACTGGAGAAACAGGTAGAAAGACATGACCTAGCCTAATGAACTGGAGAAACAGGTAGAAAGACATGGCCTAGCCTAATGAACTGGAGAAACAGGCAGAAAAACATGACCTAGTCTAATGAACTGGAGAAACAGGTAGAAAGACATGA